>NC_041388.1:481044307-481206987 GCF_002162155.2 Triticum dicoccoides
TGTTCCGTTTCGGAGCAATTCGATCGCCATCGGACGGTCCGTAGCGGAGGGGGTAGGTAGATGGGCTAGGTGGGATGTGTAGGAGGGTTGGGCCAAGAGGAGAGGGAAGAGATGCAGCCCGACACGGTTTCCGGAGACCGAAAACGTCCGACGAAAAGATCGGCTATACTGCCGCTATAGTTATCTGTTGGGGAATCAAATGAACTTGGAATGCGATGAAACTTGGAAAGCGGCCTACTGACAACATAAAAACACCGCATGACAAGTTTCAACTCATTCCGAGAACATTTTCCAGCCACTTATAAACTAATATTTCGGAGGTGCCGCGGGCGCGTGCAAGTGTGTCTGGGCTCAGAACGGAGAACGGAGAGAACTGGGGGAAACCGGACTGATGCAAGTTTTGAAAACATGCAGATGCAATGCGGATGATGACATGGCAACATGCAACATGCAAGCGAATGACAAGGCAACAACAACGAATAACTGGAAGAAACCTGGCGCATCGGTCTCGGGGCGTTACAACACTCCACCTGCTACCACCTCCCATGGCCGGCTGTGCTGGCGCGCAGGCTTCACCGGCCCACTCTAGTCCCAAACGCCGTCCAGGCCATTCCTCTACTCATCGACACCTCCTGTTCTTCACCTGCGATGGCAGCCTCACACCGCAGCCGAACTAGTGAACCCTCGTACCCCCCTCCGCGTGGGCATCCACTACTGTGTCTTCGCCAGCTCTGGGTCGTAACCTTTGTAATACTCGCCATCGTTCACTGTGTTGGTTCGCTCGGTGCGGCGTGGTCAACTTTGTCAACAAACAACAACCATCGAGGACAGAGATCCAGTGCCTTGCCCACAACAAGGCACGGCGTAACTAGCAGCCAGCTGTCCATTGGATCAGGGGGGCTCAGATGAAGCATGTACGTGGGTTGGCTGACACTAGGGACGCACATGGCCCATGGTAGCATGCAGCAAGTGCCCCCGTATTATGCGAAAACAAATAATTTCTCCCCCTGACAGGTTTCACCCACTAGCTACATCTTTGCAAGCAAGGAAGTGCTTCATTTATTATGCTGAAATAAAAAGTTTCCTCTCCGTAACAGATGGGGCCCACTAGCTTTATTATGATCCTTTTCGTGAAAATATAGATTATACCGAAGATCCTAAATTGTTTCCTTTTTATTCTAACTCGAAAAAGAAGAAATAAAAAAAACTGGAAAACATCTTCGCACGCAAGGAAGTGCCACCTTATTACGCGAAAAGAAAAATTGATTCCCCCTGCTAGCTGGGACCCACCAGATTTGTAGGCTGACTTGTGGGCCTACTAAGTTAACGCGTACGCAGGGCTTTGTCAACTTAGTCAATAAACGATTCTAGCTCCACTGACCGTTCGATGTTAATCCAACGGCCAAGCTGCGTCTTCAACCTCTGGTCTTGTTGCTCCAGCCGCCCAAACCTGCGCAGGCCTCACTGCCCCACCATACACCCATCCCTGGCCTGGCCATCCCTCTACTCACCCACACCTGATGTTATTCTCCGGCGACAGCAGACGAACTAGTAAACCCTCGTACTCCCCTCCGTGTGGGAAACAACTGCCGTGTCTTCCCCGGATCCGTGTCGTTCCCTATGAAGGCATAACCATCGTCCACCGCCCTGGTGCACTCGGCGCGGCGTGATCAATGTGGTCAACGAACAAAATCCATCAGAAGTGGACTGTACATGGAGAGGATGATAGCTAGGGCCAGGGCCGCACGCAAGGAAATGCCTCCTTATTACGCGCAAAATAATGATTCCTCCACCTGACAGTTGGGACCCACCCAAAGGGCCTTTGTATTTTGCGAAAAAATGTTCCCCCCACTGACAGGTCGGACCCACCTGCCATATTTTTGCACGCAAGGAAGTTCCTCCTTATTACGCACAAAAAATTGAATACCCCCTGCTAGCTGGGACCCACCATAATGGGAGGCCGACTTGTGGGCTTACTAAGTTGACAGGGATGGAGGGCTTTGTCAACTTAGTCAGTATGAACGATTCTAGCTCCAGTGACCATACGATGTCCATCCAATGGCCGTAGTGCTTCTTCAACCTCTGGTCTTCTTGCTCCAGCCGCCCAAACCAGCGCCGGTCGTGCCGCGTGCTCCTGCCTCCCGTGGCCGGTTGTGATGCCACGGAGGCCTCACCGCCCCCTACTACTCCCACCGCTGGCCGGGCCATCCCTGTACTCACCCACACACCCTGTTATTCTGCGCCGATGGCAGCCTCACACCGCAGCCAAACCAGTGAACCCTCATACTCCTCTCCGCATGGGCATCCACTGCCGCGTCTTCCCTGGCTCCGCATCGTCCCCTTCCTAGGCCTTGCCATCGTCCACCGCCCTGGCGCTCTCTGCGTGGCGTGGTCAATGTGGTTAAGGAACGACTTCCATCGGAAGAGTACTGTATGTGGAGAGGCTGACAACTGGGTCCATGGCTGCAGCAAGGAAGTGCCTCCGTATTACGTGGAAAATAATGATTCCTCCACCTGACAGCAGGGACCCACCAAACGGGCCACCATATTTTGCGAAAAAACATTTCCCCCTGACTGCTGGAACCCACCAGCTACATCTTCGCACGCAAGGAAGTCCCTAATAGTTGGGACCCACATCCGTATGTAGCGTTGTCATTTCGGTCACGAACGTGTATGTACATACTGGGCAATTGGTCTGTGTGTATGCTGCAGCGATGAACCGTGGTCGTGTAAGGAAGGGCACGTGTCATAGTAGAGGCGCGCACGTGTCGTAGTAGAGGCGCGCACGTAGAATGTACACGTACGTACAACGGCCAGGGTGCAAGAAAATAAATACGGCCACGTACGTACATACAGGCAGGGTCTCGAACGCCTACTTGCGCATACGTACGGCCAGGGCTTGTGTACATGGCTGGGTTGGAACGGAGAAACTGCATCGTCGTTGTGTTCATGGGAAGGCAACGAAATGCGTTGTGTTCATCGGGAGGCAACAGAATACGTCGTGTTCTTCAGGAGCCAACCGGCTTGGATGGAACAGCTGATAGAAACGAGGCATGGCATACCGCAGAACGGAGGAAACGGCCTTGTGTTCGACCGGCCACGGGCAAAATTCATCGGGAGGGGTCTGGCGTACTGCAAAACGGAGGAAATAGACTTCTCTTGGACCTCCTATAATCGAAACGGGGTCATGTTGATCGGGAGGGGTGTGGCGTACCGCAAAACGGAGGAAACAGACTTGTGTTGGAGCGCAACGGGGGTCCTGTTCATCGGCAGGGGTGTGGCGTACCGCAAAATGGGAGTCCACGAGATACTGTTCATCTCCACCGTCGACTGCCTCCACGGGCTACTGTTCATCCATCGTCGACCTCCTCCAGCCTCCACCTGCGACTGTTCATCCACGGGATCCTGTTCATCTAGCCTCCATCGCTCCTCCACCGGCTACTGTTCAACCAGTCCTCTCCACGGGGTCCTGTTCAACCACCCCTCCATGGGCTACTGTTCAACCAGCCCTCCACGGGGTCCTGTTCATCCAGCCCTCCACGGGGTCCTGTTCATCCACCCCCAACTGGCTCAATCGATCAGGGTCCTGTTCATCCAGCGGCAACGACCTCTACTACCACAGGGCCCTGTTCATCCACCCCCACCAGGAACTGTTCATCCAACCCCCCAACAACACTCATTGTTCATCAAGAGGCAGCAGGTCCGATCGGCTTCATTTAGCAGCAGTAGCGAAGGAATCGCTCGATCGGGTTCAGTTAATAGCCATTGATCGATCGCTCGGGTTCAGTAACGCGTAGCCTACAGTGCAATCACTCGGGTTCAGTTAAAGCCCAACGCCTCGCTCGGGTTCAGTTAGAGCGCAACGCCTCACACACACGCGCGTACGTACGAGAGAAACGCGCATCGCTCGGGCCCCGACCACCCATTGTAACCAGGAACTCCCTCGATATTTTCCTCGCCCTCGCTTCTACCACGGTTTTTTCCGTCATGGACGGCCCAAAGAATGTCATGCAGCTGCGTCTCCAGCCCGTCCAGACGAAACACCCATTTTCTGTCATCATTTTTTGTCATAGAAGTAGGAGTCCACCACATCTATGATGATATCGGGTTTTGTCACAATTATCGTCATAGAAGTGTCATAAGCATGGCAATTTTTTTTCGTTTGGCCTAAAATGTCACAGATGTGTATTTTTTTGTAGCGCTTCCTGTTTATTTGTTTTGAATTTTTTCGTTTTATAAGTTTCAAATTCAAATTTAGAGCTCCCCATCACATGTTGAGATTACAATTTGCATTACATTGTTGCGTGCATGTAGTAGTTTTTTATTGGTCATTTATATTGGTCACGCATGCATGCATTGCAAGTAACAATGTTACAACAATTTTTTTTAGGAAACTGAGTGCAATAGTTGTTAGTTTTGCAAACTACCAGTACTACACCTGAAACAGTACAAACTCAATACCACTACCACACCCGCGTCTGACTGCCCTAGCCGACCGAAACCCTCTCCCTTGCCGGCATGCACTTCCCGCCTGAAATGGTCAGCGTCGCCCCAGAGCAGCAAGGCTGCATTAATGCCTGGCCAGAGCAGAGGTGACCTCTCACTGGCGCCGTCTTTGAAGCAATGTGACGACCGAGAGAGCGCCGCTTCCCGGTGCATGCGACTACTCCGCGTTGAGGCTGGCCATAGTGGTGGTAACTTAGCTGGTACATACACTTGGGAATAGCAGACATGGTGATGTGGCAGAGAATTAAAGAAGAGACATGAGGTCATGCATGGCAATAAATATGATCATCTATGCTACTTCTCTATGATACTATGCACTATGAAAGTAGTATATCATAGACTAGTATCATGCACTAGTATATTAGAGTATATGATACTCCCCACTATGAGTAGCCTCAAACGACAGCACGACCGGCCGTCGTCCGTGCACCGCCCACATTGCAATTGCAACTTGTTTAGAGTAGGTTTTACTCCGGTTTGTATGAAAACTGTAATGTATCTCATCCGATTTATATGAAAAGTTTTCGAAATGTAATGATTTTCGTCTGGTTTCTATGAATTCCGCCTTGTTTGCACGATTATGCAGCGCAATGTCATCCCCCAATCAAAATCAGATCACCAATCGTGGATGTGCATGGGGCATTTGGTCTAACTTGGAACCTTGTAGCTGACGACTCCCAGTTGGGACGTACTATCTTTGAAGTCGTTACCCATGATACCATTGAAGGGCAACAAGGTGCCACGATCTATCATGATCGGACCCTGATCATGTACCCAGGTAATCCTTTCTCTCTGATCGAAGAGTAGTAGAGCCAAGAACTATCGTATATCTTATTGCCATGTCATCTTATAACATTTCAGTACATGTCTCTTTGTACTCCAGGAGCAGGAGTTGTTCTTTCCTTCTTTTTTATTGATTGGGATAGTCATAGAACTATCATATATCTTATTGCCATGTCATCTTATAACATTTCAGTACATGTCTCTTTGTACTCCAGGAGCAGGAGTAGTTCTTTCCTTCTTTTTTTATTGATTGGGATAGTCATCCACGCAACTTTATATTACTAGTTGTATAAACTATAAAGGACTTAACAATTTCAATTCCATGTACATGGCCCATCAAACAAAACTACTCCTACTTTAATTAATGTACATGGCCCAGGTAACACTCTCAAATTGTTTGTCGTCGCCCGTGCCGTAGCTGGTCTATACACTGCTTCCCTTCCCCCTCATAGAAATAAGCAATATAAAGTATTTTATTTTAATCCGTATCCTCTACTTATGTCACCTTATCATACTGCACGGACCATAACCATGCACGTCAGCATGTATCCAGGTTTGAGATGCCAGGTGTACCAGATGGACGGCGGCGTCTTCGACCCCCGTGATGCTACCTGGGTGTAGATGAACACACTTGAAGAGTACTCGATTTTCATCAGGGAAAACTACCCCATAGTGCAAACGATGCCACCTTCCGTGCACGATGCCGACGGCCTGCCGTTGATGAAGAAAGGATGTGTTTTCATTGCACACCAACGGATTCATATCTTGAACGCCCCTATCCCTAATCTATGCCGCTTCAGTTCGGATGAGTCTCCACTGTGGGGAGCCACACTAAGAAGCTGCGATGATATGGACTCCCGTTGGCCACTGTTATGGATCGTTCCATCTATGAAGAACACGTGGGACTAGAACTATGAGACGGACATGTACCCAGGGACGTACGAACTTGAGAAATGTAGTGTGGTAAGTGAAGTAGAAAGGCACAAATAGTATGAACATGCGTGGCATATAGGCATTTGTCTTAATACCACTAAATGTTGTACGTGCAATGCATGGTGATATTATGATGTACGTGCCTAAGTACTCTACTACTATATTAATTCGAGGCACATATTAGGTTTTATATTTGTTTACATGTATGGCCCAAGACCTTCCAACTAGACACATCTTTCTCTCCGGGTCGCATTTTGTATTGTTACGTACTACTAGTACTACACGTGGTTTCCGACCTAGAAGTGGAAGAAGTGGAGATGCTCTACCACGATGTTCATGTCCCACTCCTTTCGCTGACATGTGGGACATCTAGCACGTGCCATGTTTGGCACTCCTTCATCGTAAGAGCTGAAACACTAGCTTTCATGAAAAATAAAAAATAAATGTAAATCAACAGTGATACTATACCATGCGGTTTCCTTGCTCCTCGATATCGGAAAGAATACTTTCCTTCGCCAAAATGTGGGACGTCGACCATCCTGGTCCACTTGCCATGCACACAGAACTCTGAGGGAGAGTCACCCCGGTCATGTTGCCACAGTAATAATGACTAATGAGCCGTCAAATCACAGGCCTAACCTTTCCCACTGTAAAGTTGCTTGGACGAAGGAACCATCATGACTTCATTGAATTCCGCTTCTTGAAGAAAACTACTATACCAGCAATACTACTAGCTACAGTAGTACTGTACTCCAGTGGAGGCCTCCTTTGGTTCATAGGATAGGAATTTTATAGGAATATGAAAATCATAGGAAGTGAGATGACATGCATCTCAACTCCGATAGAGAAAGAGATGCCATTTGATGCATATGATAGGAATTTTTCCATTAACTCTAGGCTAATGTACTGGTAATTTGCTCTAAAAACTAAATAAGTAACTAGTACTGGTACATGCTCGTAATTAATTAAAAAAGTGTATGAGCGACAAGGACACACACACTAACTACTAGTACTACTACTACTACTACTTCTCACATGCTGGCCAGACACCGTCGTTCTCCTTGCCGGCTTTGTCAGCGACACCGCACTGTGCTTGGATCTTCGCCAAGCTCTTCGCAGTAGCGCATGCGTCCTCTTCTTTCTTGTGGCGGCTGGACTCTCTTTTTCTTGAGTGATTTCTGCCTTTTCTAGTCCCTTTGTGCGACTTTGGCCACCTCTTGCTCTATCGCCCATTCGGCCTTGGCAGCTTCAAAGTCCGCCCACGTAGGTGTAAGGTCGCGAGCGACGATGAACTTGGCACGGCGGGATGCCATTGCTTCCCTACCATTTTGTGTGCAGTCGTGGGCGGCGAGGAACTCGGTGCGGTGGGATGCCATTGCTTCCTCACCGGTTAGTGTGCGGCACGGTGGAATGAACGACGCTTGGTGAGAGCTCTGGAGCGGAGTGGTCGGACAACCGTATAGTGCATTGGTTTGTCAAGAGCTCAAGGACAGAGGACGAAGGAAATTTGGATTCCCCTTTAATCCTGGTCATTTATTACCGTGCACGGTCACTTCTGGTCGCCTATGGAAACTATGTGCCCTGACCCTATTGTGGGTTGCTTTTTGATTTGCCACCACCCTAGCCACGTGGATCACGCGCGTGCGCCATGATCGAACGGCATTCCACGTCCCTGTCATCACACCCGTGTAGTTATAGTTGGGATTTGATGTTCCTGCACCTCCGTCCTGGTTAATGCATGTAACTACAAGTAATATCACTAGAAACTATGTTTACTAGTAAGGTACACATGCATTGCATGCATGAGATTTGACAACCAAATTATGAATAAATACCACACTATAGCATGTAAGATTTGAGTCATATATGCATGATATAGATGTTCGTTTAATTCTTATAGTTCATCTCATTCAAAATCAATAGTTTTTATAAAAAAGTTAATCTATTTCAATATTCATCGAATTGTGCGTTGTAAAGCATAAAGTAAAAACAAATAATGGTAATTCATCTAGAAAAAAAGTTTGGGAAACTATGATACGGAAGCTTCTAGAACAAAGGAAAAGTGCTTGTGTTTTGAGGTTTGAGCATTATGCTTAAGTTCAACCATGGAATCTTCTAGATTGTACATGTGGCAAAATCTGGTGGAATGTACATGATATCCAATGGCCAGTAGTGCTCGGATTTGCCATCTCTGTACCATCGGATTGGCTTTATCCAACGACCATCTTTCAAAGTTATTCGCACACTATTATAGGGGTATAGATATAGAAATACGAATCCAACGATATAATTTTTGGTGACATTTATTATTATTTTCTTAGTTCAACCTGTGGTCAAAGTTTGGCACAAAATACTAAGGGGGTCAATAAATCATGATGGTGGTAGTAAAATTCTACAAAATGCACAAAATGGCCTAAGTATGGTAAATGAACCCGGAGAAGTGCCAAATTTGAGCATGATGCTTGGTAGGGTGTATGTTGATCGTAAAAAAAGTGAACTGCCACATTAATTGAGTACTTTTGCAAACTACAAAAACAATATACCACAATGCCAGTGTCTGACCGCCCTGGCCCACCGAAACCCCTTCCATCGCTAGGGCGCGCTTCCCGCCTTAAACGGTCACCGTCGCTCCAGAACGTCAATGCCGCATACACGCCCGACGCGACCTCTCACTGGCGCCGACACTGCAGTAGTGCGACGGCCGGGAGAGCGCCACCCGTGCAGCATCCCGATGCAAGCGACTGCTCCGCATTTTTTTGACAGAAAGACTGTAAGGGAACCCCATACAGTATAATTGGTGCAACACACCCAAATTGCAAGTACCATGCCTTGAACCTGGGTGGGTGGGAAGGCATCAGCCCCTTCCTACCACTAGGCTATGCGTAGCGACTGCTCCGCATTAACGACACCACGGCCATCCGTCCATCCGCTGCCCACATTAATGACACGTGGCTGCCGACGAACCTACTCCGGCACTAGCCGTCCGTCCGTCTGCCGCGGCTCATTGCCATTTGCCCACTATATTAACTTCAGCCCCAGCCATAACCAAAGACCCATAGTCATTCTCCTCCAGTCCCTTCCTTCTGCCGGCACCACTCCAACCATGACCTCCTCGCGCTCCAAAGCTCTCTTGGACGTACTTTCGCAGGAGAAGACGAAGGACATCGCCGGCTCCGCTCCGAGCGTGCTCCAAAGCTCTATTGGACGTACTGTTGCAGGAGTAGACGAAGGACATCGCCGGCTCCCCCCTGGCTGCCCTCCGCCACCATGACCACAATGTCAACGCGCGTGTGTGGGCGCAGCTGGCTGCGAGGAAGAGTAGTACATGGTAGGTCACCGCCACTCTGGTCCTAGGAAGGCCACCGCTCCTCCACTCAGTCGATGCCAAGCTTATTGGGGTAAACATCAACGGCCGATTAGCCGCTTGACGGTGACCTGGAGGTGGAAATCTTCAGAACCTTGTGCTCGGAGGAGGAGGTTATCGAGGCGGAGCTGGACAAAGTCGAGGTGGATGAGGAGGAGGGAAAGGCAATAGCCGGAGCGTCAGTTCTCGAGGCTCATGGCCGGACATGGTGGTCGGGCGCTAGCGATCGTTTAGATTAGGTTTACAGTAGGTTTTTGTACGGTTTGTGCAAAATATGTAATGAATTTCATCCGGTTTATAGGAAATATTTTCAAAATGTAATGAATTCCATCCGGTTAATTTGAAATTTTCTTTGTTTGCACGAATTTCGTCCGGTTAGTTCATATAGTTGTCGAAATGTATGCGAGCAACATTGGATGGCATCCTCTGGCATCAGTGTCCTCGGACAGATGCTGGTGTAAATTTGTGGGTCAGTGCTGGAGATGCCCTAACTATCATGCTATAATCACTAACAATGCTCCATTGTTTCATAGGCAACAGTTATCCCTCGATTAAAATCAGATCTGCCGTGTTTCGCACTCCTCCCACATAAGAGTGGAGATGCTTGCTTACATAAAAATGGAGAAATTGGACGGCACTGTAGCACGTCATACCACTCAAACCCACTAGGCTAAACTATCCCGCCTAACACGCGGCAAAGCCCCACCCTCGTCATTTTGTTCTGGATTTCTATCGATCGATCGCACGAAAATGTTATACTTTGCAAGTTCAAAAGGAAAAGGCGGCACACTTAAAGCATGCCTGTCGTGTTCGCGTCACACCCCTGACAGTCCATCTCGCACGCCGCTCACCAAAAGGGAGACGCGTTGTCTTGCATTTTCACCGACATGTGGGACTGCAATTGAATAAACCGGTGATAGCCGAAATCTAATCGCTCGGTGGGCGTCGACTGAGAAGAGAGAGACGGGGGAGGGAGAAGAGAATGCCCGCCTGTCGCGCATGGACTCCAAGAAATATGGTGATAATGTGAGGTGGGCCATGCGGGAGTCTGGACCAATTCCAAGCCCACTTCTAGCCGCCCTGGCCCACCAGAAAACCCCTACCCCCTCCCGCGCGCGCCCCCAGGCGCCAGCTGCCCGCATTCATAGCAAGTACAATACTGGGCTATAAGTGAAGGCACTGAAAAAGTGAAGGAGTGCGCTCTGCAAGAGTCTGTCTCTACACGTGCTCCTAGGTATAAAAAACAATTGTGTCTAAAAAAAGAAGGTAAAAAACATTTGAGAGGAAATTGATAGAGAGAAAGTGAGAAAAAGTTGTAACCTTATAGACAACCTTATAGTCAACACTATGGTACATGAGGAAGGAGGGAGTTGTGCACATGCCAAGTTCACTGGTGTCGACGTTCTGGGAACCAGGGTACCCATACTTTCCTGCCTGTGGCCCATGGCGTGGCTCCATCGACAGCCTGGTACGGCCCATCTTCAGCACCAAAAACACAAGACCCTCGCGAGGGGCCAAGCCTCGTGAGGCGGACGACGACAAGACCTCCGGAAGGAGCGGCCTCCTTAGGTTGGGTCCCGAGGAGCGGAGATTTCTATGCGAGCACTCACCTCGTGAGGTTCAGATGATGCAAACCATGACGACCAAGGCCAGGTGGGCGTCAGCGGGCGCAGTACGACAGTTTTCCTCTTTGGTTCTAAAGGGGCAAGCGTAGGCGCGGAGTCCCGAGTAATCAACCAAAGGTTTCCACTTCTGCGCAACAAGACCAAGACTGCCAGGACAGCAGGATGGAGGTCATCGCCGAGACCACCATGGCATCACGTCCAGAAGCTTTGCAGGTGCAGACCAACTTTCGTCAGGATAAGATGTACTAGTTGTGTCCCTTCGAATTTGGCCGTTGTGGGATCCCTTCACGCCTTCATTTTGGGAAGAGGACCAAGGCCCCTGTAAATATAGCCTAGCCACCACCATAGAAAGGGGGACGAGGGACGAATCATTCAGACCACCCTCACCAGCTCACACAAACACAAGAACACACCTCCCGAGGTTGTTCTTCCATTGTACTAGTTCATCCTTAGCCCACCTCGAGGATAATCCACCACAAAGTAGGAGTAGGGTTTTACACCACAAGTTGGCCCGAACCTGGGTAAACTGCTATGTCCCATTTCCTTCCAGTTCATCGAGCTAGGCCATCAGATCGATGAGTTGGCAGACTGGGGAGGTTGAGTTCTTTGCATGCACCCTCTAGTTCGAATCTATCTTGGGTCTGCGGAGCCCCAAATCCGACATTTGGCGTGCCAAGTAGGGCTACATCGGAGCCTCTCTTTCGCCTGTCGATTCGCCACTATTTCATCGTCCCCATGGCTGATGCTCGCCGAGTTCGTTCTGAGCTCCGGGCCGCCCTTGCCACCCGCATTGCCCAGACAGCACCTGCAGGCGATAGCGCTCCCCGCCGTTCCCCATCGCTTGCGTCTAACGCAGCCACCAGACCCACGGTCCATGAGCAGCAGGCTTCATTGCTGCAGCCTTTTGTGCAGCATGATGGGTGCACCGCCACTCCATCACTGACTACGGCAGTCGCTTCATCATCCCACGCCCATCGAGGCCGGCAAGCGCGCGGGCTGCGTTGCTCATGGCATGCAAGCTCCTGCACTATCGCCCGTCCGATGATTTCTACGAGGACTAGATGGACCGCATCGCTGAGCTTGTCAGCGCCGCGGGAGAGGCCCCTGCGCCATCCTACTTGCTGCCTCCCCCATCGCCCCTTGCGGGCGACGTGGCCCGCGGCGTGCCTCCTCCACCTCCCAGGCGATACGTCATCCCCGATCCAAGGCGTGAGGCTCCACGACGCGACCCGCCATGCAAGGCGCTGGCGCGCGACGAGGAAAGCTGCCAGGTGGTGCAGCGGCCCCAAGGAGAGGCGTGCACGCTCCCAACACCACCACGTCAAGACCACGTACCACCCAAGGCGGCAGCGCACGAGTGCCAAGATCAGGCTCCACCTCCACGGTGGGCTCCCGTGACCTCGGCAGGCTGCCGCGCATTCACCCAGAGCTACGCCGCGTCGTCTGGCCAGGGATGTTCAAGCCAGACCTGCCTCCACGCTACGACGGCACCCCTGACCCTGCTGAGTTCCTGCAGCTCTATGAACCAAGCATCAAGGCGGCCAATGGCGATGATAAGGTTATGGTGAACTGATTTCCCATGGCCCTCAAGGATGGTGCATGCTCGTGACTCCTAAACCTCCCCGCTGGATCGATCTCCTCCTGGGATGAGATGCGAGAGCGCTTCATTACCAACTTCCAAGGCACTCGCGATCGTGTACCGGCCACGGGTGACCAGCGGCGCATCAAGCAACAGCCAGGAGAGACCTTGCACAAATACATCCATCACTTCACCAACGTTCGCCTCAAGATACCCAAGGTGTCGGATGAGGCCATCATTTCAGCGTTCACCGATGGCGTCCGTGATGTCAAGATGAAGGAAGAGCTCGCCATACACGAGGACCTGTGCTTGGCTCTGGAGATGTTCAACATGGCAACCAAGTGCGCAAGAGCTGAAGAAGGGCGCCTCTCCCTCGTCGAGCTCACGGAGATTGACCCAGAAGACAAGAAGGCCAAGGCCAAGGACGTGAAGCGCGAGGGTCCAGCGGTGCTCGTGGCTGAACCTGAGATGAAGCGCGGCTGTGACCACCCGAGTCATCCAAGGGCAGCCGCCCTTTCCGCGTCTTCCACAACATGCACAACCACAACACCAATGACTGCCAAGAGCTCAGGGCCATCCGCGACGAGTGCCTCGATCGTCACCCGAGCGCAACAACCAAGGCTAAGGGCGTGGAGGAGGCTGAGGCGGAGGGCGCTGGGACAACTGCAACCCCCGCCAGGACTGCCGCGATCAGCCTCGTGAGGACCACTGGCAGGGCCAGCCTCGCGAGGGTCCTTGGAGGGATCAACCTTTGTGAGGACCGTCCTCAAGGTAACATTGGCCTTCCTCCGCTGCCTCTGCCACTAAGAAGGAATGATGACCACCACCAAGATGATGGGGTTGGGGGATTTCAAGAGCCTCGTGCCATCGCTTGCATCCTGGGCGGCGCTCAGGCCCCTTCCTCCCATCACATCTTCAAGCAGTTCGCTCGCAAGGAGAACGCGGTCGTCCCCAAGCTTGAGGTGACGCGTCCGCTTAGGTGGTCCAAGTACGCCATCACCTTCGACTCTACTGACCAGCTCAAGTGCACGGCCACTGCCAGCGCCCTCCCGATGCTCTGCTCGCCTACAATCAACACTATCCTCGTCACCAAGACACTCATCGATGGCGCAGGGCTCAATGTTCTCTCCGTCGAGACGTTCGACAAGCTCCAGGTGTCGTACGACCAGCTTCAGCCTACCAAGCATTTCTCATGAGTGACCGATGGCTCCACCACCCCGATAGGACATATCCGCCTCCCTGTCACCTTTGGCAAGCACGACAACTACCGCATCGAGATCATCGAATTCGACATTGCCAACATTCGCCTCCCATACAATCCCATCCTTGGGTATCCGGCCCTGGCCAAGTTCATGGCTGCGAATCATCATGGCTACAATGTCCTCAAGATGCCAGGAAGCTGCGGTATCATCGCAGTCGCCTGCGATGAAAAGGACATGGTGTGCTCTCTCGAGCGTGCCTACTAGGCTGCGGTGGTGGAGAACCTAGATGACGAGGGCACTGTCTACCTCCTGAGGACGTCCCCAAGAAGAAGAAGCAGTTGCTACGCCTAGGACCTCAGGAGGATGTGGCCTTCGACGGCCACGCCTCAGGACCTGCGCCCATCGACGGGGCGCCTTCCCCTATCCCATAGGAAGGTGCACCCATCGCCCCTCTTAGGTCGGGCTCGGGGGCTCTCCTCTGGAGGACCTCTGACCTGGCCAACGTCACGAGGGAGGCGCTCGGGCACCAGGTGGAGGCATGATTCAACGCACGATTCTGCGAGGAGAGTGCAGGGCGTGAGGCACTAGGCGCTCAGGAGTTCATCACCAAGGAAATCAAGGAGCTACAGGAGGCAAGAGCCATGTGAGGCGAGCATCGCCCCGCACCACCCAGTGCGGCTCCCTCCCCTGATGACGGCAGCGAGCTGCGCGTCTGCGTCAACATCCCAGGGCTCAATGGAGCCACG
This sequence comes from Triticum dicoccoides, assembly GCF_002162155.2. NCBI lineage: Eukaryota > Viridiplantae > Streptophyta > Magnoliopsida > Poales > Poaceae > Triticum > Triticum dicoccoides. The sequence goes on from NC_041388.1 coordinate 481,059,046, forward strand.
TCTCAGGAGCTCTTCTGGCCATCCCACGTTGGCCGGTGCGAGCCCCCCCCTCACAGCTACGTTCGCATGCCTTTTGGTTTGCTGAATAGGCTGCCACGCACCAGCGCGACATGCGGGGCGTCCTGACGGCTCATGATGCCAGGCACCAGGCGATCCTGTCGGAGATGGCGATGGATCCTCGCGAGCCCCCCGGGCCTCCAGAGCCTCATGAGGCTCAGGACCTGGACGACTCGTGAGGAGTGACTTCTACAACACGCATCTCTAGCTACTTCAACACTTATTTAGCAATGTTGCCAGGTGACACTTTTTGGTTTGTTCAGTTGGGGGCGCCTCTCAAGCTGCATTATCCCCAAGCCGTGTGGGTCCGTCCCTGCGGCATGTATCATTTTTTGCATCTATCAAAACTGGCCTCACCCTTCCATGAGCTGCTTTATGATTATCACCTGCCTGTCCGGTGCTCCGCCGCCTTTCGCGGCCTCCGCGCGTTGCTAACCCACTTTCTGCTCATCTCGCCATGGGGGCTGCTGGCACGGCGGTGTGCTCGGGTTCGTCCCTGCAGCGTCGACAAATCTGAGAGATCGAGCTCCGACTCGTGGCCTGCCCGCGCACGTCACCTCACCAGGTCCTGAGTGCCTTCACCTTATTGGGGAAAGATCAACGGCAGGACAACAAGCGTGGCTGTGTGTCATGATCCCCCTCTCTGACTAACTCGCAGGAACCTCCGGAGCCAGACAACGAGCGGCCCCGCCAGCCACTCCTTTTTCGTGCAATCCGCTTGCACATTAAAGGGGGGCTCCTGAGCATCATGCCTCAGGGGCTCTTACTGGCTCCGAGCCCGCGCCCCTGGTCTTGACCACGACATTGCGACCTGGCATACCAGCGGCGGCCAAGCCTCGCTCGGGGGGCGGGACCTGAGGACGTAGAGCATCTAGATGAGCGAGAAAAGGGGGGATCGGCACGAGGCCTACCTAGAAGCGCCACTACCAGGGCACAGTCAGGCATCGCGCAAGGGAATAACTGCGAACTCGTCAAGATAAGTCACCTCATACGTGTCGGCGTGAACCTCACGACCCAGTATTTCGACTCTCGCAATCTCGCTCGGGCAATGCCGCTTCCGTTTTGGCCTTCAGGAAGCTTCTTGTGTGATAAAGGGGACCTCCTATGCATCGCGCCTCAGGGGCTCTTACCGGACCTCGGGCCGCTCACCTCCTAGCCTTGACCACGGCATCACAACGTGGCATACCAGCGACGGTTGAAGCCTCCATGGGGACTGGGTCCTGTCAGCGTAGAGCACTAAGCTACCACAAGAACGAAAAGGAGCACCGTGCCGAAGTGAGATACGCAATCATAACACCGGGATAGGGATAATAACGTTGAAGAAAGAGCATTACAGTTTCTTACACGCCCCCACGGGGCTTGTCACAATTCCGTGCAGGTAAAACAAAAGAAGAGGACCTGGAAGAACCCCGGCCATACGACGTCACCAACGACACCATGCGGACGCCGCTACTGCGCTTCAGGCACGGCGAGAGCTTGGCAACTCATAGCTATCGTCGTCACTGGACTCCGAAGAGTTGCGGGATTCCGGGGAGCAAGGTTGTCAGAATCACAATTTTGAATCGGATCGGAGCTCTGGTGGAAGGACCGCAAATCGTAGAATCTTCACTATCAGGATCGTAGAAACGTAGATTCCATGAACTAAAATTGTAGAATCAGAGGGTTTAGTATGGATCTTAAAGTCGTAGAATCGTATAATAGAATTGCGACTCTGACAACCTTTCCGGGAGTCACTGTTGCTGCTGGAGGAGCTGCTGGCAAGGCCAAGGGCAAGTTCAGCGCCCGTGGTCGCGCTGAACGGATCGCCTCTTCCGGAGCAGCACTCCAGGCGCCGGCCGTCTTCGCCGAAGAGCTTGAAGAAAAGCGTGGAGGCTCCATCATACTCAAAGTGGATGGCGAGGGGGCCCTCCGGACAGCAGGCGCGGGCGATCTCGTCCCATCCTCGAGTCATGAAGACATTACCCGGGGGGACGACCGCAACCTCTGCTTCCGTAGCTTGGCTGCAGCACCCGCGTGTTGTAGCCATAGCTTGGCGGGCCCCCTCGGCGGTATCTCCTCAGCAAAGAACCGTGGGAGCCGTATCCACGTGCGTGGCGGCATTGTCACCCACACCATGAACACGCGTATTTTATGTGCCTTCGGCATGAGTTCGCAAGTCGGCTGGCCGTGCAGCCACATCATGTCCTCCGCGACCCCGACCCGCCCGGCGCTGGGCGTGGCCCTCCTAACGAGGGCTCTGCGCAGGTGTACATAAGGATCAGGAAGTCAGGTGGAGGCCGCTCATACCAAGGCCGTGTCACCTCTGGCCCCTCGCCGGCGTCGCGGGAGCGGCCCAGCCTTTTCTTTAGGGGGAGTGGCCCGAGCTCCTCCTGAGGAGCTTTTCCCTTCTCAGCCGCGGAGAACCTCCTAATCGGCGCTATGGACACTTCTGCAAAACGGCAAGATGGGGAATAAGAAGACGCAGATGAGTAGGGGGAACCGCCCCCATTTATAGCCAGAGGGAGGCCAACCGCCGGCCTCCATGATCTACGGTAATGATGATATTTTTGCATGCAGCAGGCTCTCGTCAAGTCGAACGGTTGCCGAGGAAGCGTGGGGAAGCGGAGACGCCCATGTCCCATCAAGTGCCACATGTCGACCAAGGACACAGGTGGTTGGGGCCCGCAGCACTCCACCCATGCCCTTTTGCTTTGCCTCAAAGCGAAGCTGAGCGTGCCTTGGGCCCGGGGGCTACTTTCGGTATTCTAGGAACTGGGATACCCAGACTTGCCTCCCTGCGGCCCATGGCGTGGCTCCATCGATGGCCTGGTATGGCCCATCTTCAGCACCAACAACACAAGACCCTCGCGAGGGGCCAGGCCTCGTGAGGCGGACGACGACAAGACCTCCGGAAGGAGCGGCCTCCTTAGGTTGGGTCCTGAGGAGCGGAGATTTCTATGCGAGCACTCACCTCGTGAGGTTCAGATGATGCAAACCATGACGACCAAGGCCAGGTGGGCGTCAGCGGGCGCAGTACGACAGTTTTCCTCTTTGGTGCTAAAGGGGCAAGCGTAAGCGTGGAGTCCCGAGTAATCAACCAAAGGTTTCCACTTCTGCGCAACAAGACCAAGACTGCCAGGACAGCAGGATGGAGGTCATCGCCGAGCCCACCACGGCATCACGTCCAGAAGCTTTGCAGGCGCAGACCAACTTTCGTCAGGATAAGATGTACTAGTTGTCTCCCTTCGAATTTGGCTGTTGTGGGATCCCTTCACGCCTTCATTTTGGGAAGAGGACCAAGGCCCCTATAAATATAGCCTAGCCAGCACCATAGAAAGGGGGACGTGGGACGGATCATTCAGACCACCCTCACCAGCTCACACAAACACAAGAACACACCTCCTGAGGTTGTTCTTCCATTGTACTAGTTCATCCTCATCCCACCTCGAGGCTAATCCACGACAAAGTAGGAGTAGGGTTTTACATCGCACAGTGGCCCAAACCTGGGTAAAATGATGTGTCCCATTTCCTTCTAGTTCATCGAGCTAGGCCATGAGATTGATGAGTTGGAAGACTCGGGAGGTTGAGTTCTTCGCATGCACCCCAGAGTTTGAATCTATCTTGGGTCTGCGGAGCCCCGAATCCGATAACTGGGCTGCCGTGTTTCACACTCGTCTGTCGTAATAGTGGAGACAATAGCTTTCATAAAAAATAAACAATGAATACCCCTTGCTCGTCCTCTATATCGGAAAGAATACTTTCATTCGCCGACATGTGGAACATCGACCATCCTGGTCCACTTGCCATGCACAAAATTATACTGTAGTGCACCAGACAGTACCATTGGGGAGAGTCACCCCGGTCGTAGCGCAGGCCCAACCTTTCCCGCTGTAGGTTGGTCGAACGAAGGAACCATCATGACTTTGTTGAATCCGCTTCTTTAAGAAAACTTATTGTACCCACAATACTGCTACCACACGCGAAGACTGGACGACACTCTAGCACGTGATATCACTGAAACCCACTAGGCCAAACTAGCCCGCCTAGGATTTGTATATCTCTGTACTGCTATGGTTTTGTGTTCTCAAAAAATATCCTTTGTCAATCTAATGACTAGGAGTAGAAAGAAATGGAGGGTCTTTCTCTCTCTCTCTTTCTCTCTAGATCTCTCTCCATCCCACAACCCCTCTAGCACACGCACACACTCTCTGTAGCCACTCCGAAAGTGTGACGTCACTACACATTCACGCTTCCAACAAAAAAATTACACATTCACGCATGTTATAAGTACATGCCAATTTTGCTGGCTATTAATGTGAATGTATCTGTGAACCAACTCTTTGAGTTTGATGTGAATTACTGTATAATTGTGGACTATTGTCTGATCAATCGCTAAGCCTACAATTTTAGGAGCTTGGGCTATTGGCCGATCAATGACGGATCAGACCTATAAGCATACCACGAGCTCATCAGTCCCAACGTTTCTCTTTAGTGAGTGTTTGCAAGTACTATAGCTCTCCCAGTAGCTAGCCTACTAAGACCAAGAATCATCAAACAAGCCCTGCTGATATGATAAATAGTTCAAACTTACATCTAAGCATGTCATATATTACATGAAAAGCTGGTGAGGATACATATGTTTCCATAACTCGGAGGGGGTTCACATGATTCGCTATCAAACAAAAGTAGCAAGTACCACCCACACAAGACAGTGCACTAGACCTAAGATGGTTTCATAACACACATCATTCTGGTAATTAAACACAATGCAAACTACGTTGAAGGATTAGCGTGACCAACTATTTCTTGTCATTGATCTCTCGGGGAATGACCACAGCACGGACAGCGACATGGGAATCAATCTCTGGGGCTATGTCCACAGGACGGACAGCGGCATGGGAATCGATCTCCGGGACGATGTCCATAGGATAGACCGCGACATCGGAAACGATCTCTTTGCGATGTCCACAGGACGGACCGTGACATCGGAATCATCAAGGACGTCTATCGGCACCTGCACAACCCTAACATACTAGCAAGCACATTGCAAATAGTCAAAAACCACAACTATGGTAAGCCATTTTTTACCTTGTGAAGCTCACCGGGGAATCCCATCCCTCTGGGGGCCATCGCCTTCCCAGGGAAATACCGCTTCTCAACGGCGACTATCTCCTCAAACTCGGCCTTGAGCCTCTCATAGGTGACCATTAGAGTTTCTAGGGTAGGCATGGTGGGGCCCTTGCTGTTCTTCCATCTTTCTTTTAGGATTTCGTCCACCAACATCATCAACTCTTTGGCCAGTGCTTGTTTCTTGGAGTTCTTCGTCTCCATGGGTTGGCCCGCCAACATGGCCAACGTTGGTCGGTGCTCTCTTCCTGGAGATATCTGTCTCGAGTGGGTTGTCCGCCGAGAACTCTTTGCCTAGTGCTCTGATGTCTAATACGCAACTATATTCTTGTAGACACGTGTCGGGCCTCTAAGCGCAGAGTTTTGTAGGACAGTAGCAATTTTCCCTCAAGTGGATGACCTAAGGTTTATCAATCTGTGGGAGGCGTAGGATGAAGATGGTCTCTCTCAATCAAACCTGCAACCAAGTAATAAAAAGTCTCTTGTTTTCCCAACACACCAAATACAATGGTAAATTGTATAGGTGCACTAGTTCGGCGAAGAGATGGTGATAAAAGTGTAGTAATGATAGTCGATATTGATTTTTGTAATAGGAACAATAAAAAACAGCAATGTAGCAATTGATAAAATAGAGCACAAACGATATTGCAATGCTTGAAAATGAGGCCTAGGGTCAGTAATTTCGCTAGTGCAATCTCTCAACAATGCTAATATAATTGGATCATATAACCATCCCTCGAAGTGCGATGAAGAATCACTCCAAAGTTCCTATCTAGCGGAGAACATAAGAATAAATTGTTTGTAGGGTACGAAACCGCCTTAAAGATATTCTTTCTGATTGATCTATCCAAGAGTTCGTACTAAAATAACACCAAAGCAAATTCAGATTGTAGTACTCAATCCAACACAAAGAACCTCAAAGAGTGCCCCAAGATTTCTACCGGAGAAACAAAGACAAGAACATGCAGCAACCCCTATGCATAGAATACCCCAATGTCATCTCGAGAATCCGTGAGAGTGCCAAAACATATATCAAGTGAATCAAAATAATATCCCATTGTCACCATGGGTATTCATATGCAAGACATATATCAAGTGCTCTCAGATCGATAAAAGTATTCAATCTGATAAAACGAAATCTCAAAGGGAAAACTCAATTCATCACAACAAGATAGAGAGGGGAAAACACCATATGATCCGACTATATTAACAAAGCCCGCGATACATCAAGATTGTGACATCTCAAGAAAACGAGAGAGATATATATATTAAACACATAGCTACTGGCACAAACCCTCAGCCCAGAGGGTGGACTACTCCCTCCTCATCGCGGTGGCCGCTGGGATGATGAAGATGGCCATCGGTGATGATTCCCCCCTCCGGCGGAGTGTCAGAATGGGGTCTAGATTGTTTTCTCGTGGCTATAGAGCCTTGCGGTGGCAGAACTTCTGATCTAGGGTTACCACGAGGGTTTTTGGAATATTTTACGATTTATAGGGCGAAGAGGGGGTGCGGGAGGCCACCGAGGTGGGCACAACCCACCTAGGCGCGCTGGGGCCCCCAAGCGTGCCCTCGTGGGTTGTGCCCCCCTCAGGGCACCCCCAGGTGTTTCTCTGGTGATGCGGAGCATCCTACGGTCATCCCCATGGACCCATCATCGTCTCACCAAGTGCCAAGAGGACCTATGACACGACCTAGAGATAGAGCTCTCGAGACCGAGGTGACTTCCTTCCTTAGTGATATCACATATGATCCACTCGACATGGCTACTACCTAAGTTTGGAATGTTGTGCATGATTAGGTACCAAGAGAACCCTTCCGAAGATGCACGTGAAGACGGACAAGTCCCCAAGTTCACGGATGAAGAGAACCAACGGAAGGAGTTAAGAGCAGCTTCCAGGACCCGGACATCCGGCCATGACCCCGGACATCTGGCTCCTGGAGCATCCACCACGACAGCCGCCAAGTACCTACAGGCCCCAGACATCCGGCCTCAACCCGGACATCCGGGCAAGCCTGAAAATCCGGCGCCCTCAATCCCGAATGCTTGAAGACCGACCCCGTCAGCCCGGACATCCGACCCTCCAACCCGGACATCAGGTCCCTCGTGAACGCACGGACATTCGGCCGGACGCCTGGACATCCGGCCTCCCCTGTCTACGCACAGTGTAGGGCCGAGGCCCATGTACCCCTTCGCCACCTAGACTATATATACTCACCCCCCTCTTTCTAGGGTTAGCGTTGTGTTAGCTCATATGTGAGATAGAGCTTCGCTCATCCATCCGGATCTACTCTATTGCGAGGGACCGTTACCTCTTCGGAGAAGATCCACCTTGGATTCAAGACCCATTCATGGGAAGACCCCTCAAGACCTCCTCACGGAGAAGAACCGGTTACCTTTGTATCGTCCCTTGTTGATCATGGATCTTGTATCTCCTTTTGTGTTTCGAGGATCTAGCATATGTGTGACCTAATCTCGTTGGTTTGAGTGATTCTCTCATGTTTTCCCTCATGTTTCCCCTCGTGTTCTTCGTGTTCCTCATTGGGATCTGCTCCTTTCGTGAAACATCGGCCATCTAGGGTTCCACCCAACATCATCTTGGTATCATGAGCCACGTTGATCACGATTTCGGAGCCTTCCCTCTTTCTTTTCTAGACTAGTTTTTGTTGATTTCATCCTAAATTCGAAAATTCCCCACAAAAATAGCCCCCAATTTTTTTGTGATTTGTTGGTGTGATGAAGTTTTGTTGGATTTGATCCGCGTATTTCATGTGTTGCGGATAGATCTACCTTTCCCCAATCTTTCCCCCAATTTCCATCCACAAAATCTCCCAAATTTTGCACCGAATTTGCCTCTTCCACGTGGAGTTCCTCGAGTTCGTCCATGGATCCAAATCCTGGACATCCGGCCCGACCCCCTGGACATCCGGCCACCCCAAACATCTGACCCTCCACCCGGACATCTGGCCCCTGACAGCAACACCTCCATCCACCGCCGCATTTCCCACCGAACTTTCACCAAACTTTGCTCTGGTGCCCACATTCACTTCCGCATACCTCCATCATTTCCGCATAGCACCACCATTTCCCGCAAACACCACCATCGCTTAACCGCTTCCAATTCTGACAATTTTGTCACGTTTTGCTTTGAGAATTTGAGTTGCGGTTCTGTGTCCTATTGTGTTTCGGCTATTTAGGTACGGTTCAAGATCAACATCACCACCCCTCATCTTCACCATGAACGCGTCATCAACAACGACCACTCCACCATTTTGACACCATGCCGTAAGCAAGAACGGTAACCTCATCTTGGTATCGTGATATCCCATCATTATACATTCTTGCCATTACATTGATAACCACCATAGCCCAATTTTGCGTATCTTACCCATCAAGACTAGCCTTTGAGTACTGCCGGCAACGTCACTTGTGCACATTAGTGCTCATACTTCACATTGCATACTTACCATATCATTTTGGTACATATCTTGGTATTATCTTTTGTGTCACAAAGTTGTCATTGCATAAAAAATTGCTATCTTGGTTCGTGAAGCATTGCATGAGAAAAGAGCTCAAAAGAGAAAGAACCGAACAAGCTTTGAAGAAAAAGGGAAAGATAAGCAAAGAGCTTTTGAGCAAGAACCATAGCATCATACTACATTAAGATTGTCATACTCGATCATTTTGGATCATATCATCGAAATACCATACATATAGAATACTTGGGGTACAAGTCATTGCATTTTTGCTTAGTAGGTTGTGCACAAGTCTTCGTATCCTCCTATTGTGCAATCGTGTTAGCGTCTCTCTGGTGTTGTTCAACAAGAGCATTTTCGTGGATTCCACATTTTGGCTCATTCCTTGGTTGCACGAACCCACTTATCTATTTGTGTGTGTTTCCGTGTACCACATTTTTCTATTGGTCTACTTGTTGCATTTGTAAATTTGTGAATATTTTCCAACATTATTAAAGCTCACTAACAATTGCATCAAATTTTGTGCCACCATCCTAACCGAGCTCCACTATAAGCTTTTACTTGTGTAGGTATGAGAAACCGACAAGAATTGGTACCAATTGTGCTATTTCCTTGTTCCACATTTGAGTGATCATTGATCCATCTTCAACATCGGTCAAGGTACATTCGGTATAAGTTCTTCTCTTTCTCCCACTCACATATTTTGCTTGGAATGATGGATAGGCCAAGTACTTCTACCAACCCACTCTTCATCGAGAAAGACGACGACATGTCCTCCTACGTCACAAAGAGCCACCTCTTTGGTGCACAACGAGCTCTGCATGAAGAGCAACAAGCAATGACCGAACACATCTACAACCTCGCCACTGACTTGCGACTCACCGACCAACGTACAAGAGACTACTTCGACACATCCATGGCATCTCTCAAGGGGGATATTCGAACCATGATGGCCAACCACTCTTCTACCTCGTCGTCCTACTCAAAAAGGAGCCGCTTCTCCGGCTCAAGTACTCCGACATCGAATACTCTTTGACGTGTCGCGCGCCATGATCGTCAAGCAAACTGCAATCCTCTACACGACAACGACTCTCAAGAGCAACGACACGGTCAAAACCAAGATACTTTTGTGCAAGCATGAGAATGGCAACACCAACACCAACAAGAAGAGGAAGAGCGAGCGCGACTACACCAAGATGCACAAGATGCCGAGGCACAACGTCAAGAACAACAACTATGTGAAGCTCAAGCACTTGAGGTGCAACGTGCCCTCTGAGATTCAAGTCGAGCCATAGCCACGCGCAACCGGCAAAATCATGAGCACCAAGAAGCGCTTCGCGAAGAAATTCAAGAGAGGAACTATCAAGCTCGAGTGCATCGTCAAGTTCCACAACCTCCTCGCCAAGAACCCCAAGTTCACCAAGAGCAAGAATATAATGGGAATCCTCCACGACAAGAGAAAGTTGAGGGAGACAATCCTCCTCGTCAATAATGTCATCACCCTCGACCCCAACACAATGAAGAGCAACGATACGACAAGCTAAAGTTCACCATGCCCAAGTTCAATGGAACCAATGACCCCGAAGAGTACCTTTCATGGACATTGAAGGTTGACAAAATCTTCCACTTGCACAACTATGAGGAAGAGAAGAAGATCGTGATGGCATCCCTTGAGTTCCAAGATTACATCCTCATTTGCTGGGAACAAGTCAATGAGCGCCGAGAGGCAGGAGGTGAAGCACCCATCACTACTTGGGCGCAAATGAAGGATGTCATGAGAGCACGTTTCGTGCCAACATACTACAACCGCGACCTCTTCAAGAAACTCCAACTCCTCAAGCAAGGACCCAAGAGCGTTGAAGAATACTACAAGGAAACGGAGATTGCCATGATACGAGCTAATGTCACGGAAGATGATGAGCAAACTATGGCACGTTTCTTGAATGCACTCAATCATCCTATCAAGAAGATCGCCGACTTCCAACAATACTCGAACCTCATCGAGCTAGTGCATCAAGCTGCCAAGGCGGAACATCAAGTGAAAGATGACTTCAAATATGCCAAGTTCTCATCCAAGTCCTATGCTTTCTCCAACTCTCAATCTTCAACAACTCCAACACCTTCTACCTCAACCAGAGCTACCCCAAGCAACGGCGACAAGTCAAGTTACAAGAAAACTTCGACAACCTCAAGTCATCCTCCTACTACAAACAACTTCAAGCCGAGAGCTTCATCATCATCTACTCTGACCGATGAGACCATCAAGACAAGTTCCTTCAAATGCTTCACATGCGGCGGACGAGGCCACAAGTCCTTTGAGTGTACCAACAAGCGCACCATGATCTTCAACGATGATAGTACATATGACTCCATGAGTGAAGGAGAAATGGACGCACTTGAGCAAGTGGCCATGCACCGACAAGTGAATGAAGATGAAGAGGATCAAGTCTTTTGTGACGAAGATTCAAGCCCCGCTCTCGTTGTCTCCAAGGTCTTGACTCTTCAACATCAACAAGAAGAAGACCAAAGATGCCATATCTTTCATACCAAGGCCGGCATCAATGGAAGGTCCGTCAAGGTCATCATCGATGGAAGAAGTTTTCACAACTTGGAAAGTGAAGAACTTTGCTCCAAGCTACAATTGGACAAGATGAAGCACCCACATCCCTACAAAGTTCAATGGCTAAGTGACTCCGACACTATCCAAGTCGAGCATAGAGTACAAGTTTCCTTCAATATTGGAGCTTACGAAGACACTTGGGAGTGTGATGTCGTTCCAATGTCCGTTTGCCACCTTCTTCTTGGGCGACCATGGCAATTTGATCGAGGTGTCATCCACAATGGCCGAACAAATCACTATAGCTTCAAGATGAAAGTTAAGGAGTACGTACTTCGACCTATGTCTCCAAGCCAAGTGATCACCGACAAGCAAGCCACCCATCATGGAGAGAATAGTGAGAGAGTGAACCACCAAAAAGAGGGTAGGCGCCACAAGCCCAAATTGAGTGCCTCCATGATGAGCGACAAGAAAAATCTAGTCCTATTTGCCACCAAACGTGAGAAGAGAGAAGTGTGTGAGAACCCATCAAGTGTCATGCACTATGTCCTTTTGTGCAAGGACGAGGCACCAAAAGCTAACACCTCTCACAATCTTCCTTTAGTGTTATCTTCTCTATTGCAGGAATTACAAGATGTTTTCCCAGATGAGCTACCTCCGGGTCTACCTCCACTATGAGGCATCGAACACCGAATCGACCTCATCCCCGGAGCACCCCTTCCTAACAAGGGTCCCTACCGCGTCAACCACTAGGAAACTAAGGAGATCCAATGGCAAGTACAACAACTCATCAAAAATGGCCATGTACGAGAAAGCTTGAGCCCTTGTGCCGTCTCGGTAATCCTTGTTCCCAAGAAAGATGGTACATATCGCATGTGCTCTGATTCTCGTCCTATCAATGCTATTACCGCGTGTTATCGTTACCCCATTCCACGCCTAGATGATATGCTTGATGAGCTTAGCGGAGCCACAATTTTCTCTAAAATTGATCTTAAAAGTGGCTACTATCAAATACACATCCAAGAAGGTGATGAATGGAAAGCCACATTTAAGACCAAATTTGGCTTATATGAATGGCTTGTTATGCCAATGGGTTTATCCGAAGCACTCAGTACTTTCATGCGACTAATGCATTTTGTTTTTCGACCCTATATTGGTGTATTTGTTGTGATCTACTTTGACGATATTCTTGTCTTTAGCAAATCTCTAAAAGACCATGTCACCCACCTTCGAACCGTGCTAAAAACTCTTAGAAAATAGCACCTTTATGCTAATATGGACAAATGCCTTTTTGGTGTTGATAAGGTTGTTTTCTTGGGTTTCGTTGTATCTTCTAAGGGTGTTCATGTAGATGAATCTAAGATCAATGTGTCATGCTAAATGGGAACATTATCTTCGCCCTCATGAATTTGTCATCCATACCGACCATGAAACACTCAAATACCTTAAGGGTCAAACCAAATTGAACAAGCGTCATGCTAAATGGAGTGAGTTCATTGAGTCATTTCCTTATGTCATCAAGTACACTAAAGGTAAGGAAAATGTTGTTGCAGACGCTCTTTCCCGCATATGCCTGCTTGTCACCAAACTTGAATTGAATGTCATTGGCTTTGAGCACACAAAAGACTTGTATGCGCATGATCCTACTTTTGCTATTCCATATGCCAAATGTTTGACGCATACATCTTGGGAACGCTATTACATCAAAGATGATTATCTTATGAGAGCTAACAAACTTTGTATCCTCGAGTCTTCTCTTTGTTTGTTACCTTTGCAAGAATCTCATGGAGGAGCACTAATGGGACACTTTAGATGTGACAAGACATTTGTTACACTCTCCAAGAACTATTTTTGGCCCAAGATGTTCCATGGCATATCACGCTTCACCAACCGATGTTCTACATGTCGCAAAGCTAAGTCTAAAGCACAATCCCACGGTCTCTATACACCCCTTCCAATTCCATATCACCCATGGGAAGATATTAGCATGGATTTTGTGCTTGGTTTGCCTAGAACTAGAAATGGGAAGGATTCCATGTTTGTTATTGTGGACTGATTCTCTAAGATGGTGTCGGCGTTCTGGGAACGGGGGTCCCCAGACTTGCCTGCCTGCGGCCCGCAGCGTGGATCCTCTAGCGGCCCCATATGACCCATCTTCACCAGCAAACATTCAAGACCCTCGTGAGGCGGACGACGCAAGACCTCCTCAGGGGCGGCCTCACTAGGCTGGCTCGCGAGGGGCGGAGAGATCAAGGCAAGGCGAACCTCGCAAGGTTCCAATGGCACAAGCCATGACGATCGAGACCAGGAAGGCGCCAGCGCGCACAGTGTCCTCGTTTCCTCTTTGGTGCTAAGGAGGCAAGTGCAGGCGAGGAGTTCCAAGGCATTAGGAAAAGGTCTCCATGTCGGTGCAACAAGACCAAGACCAGCAGGACGACAGGACGGAGGTCACCGTGGAGCCCAAGACGGCATCACCACTAGAGCCTTTGGCAGACGAAGACTGCTTTTGTCAGGATAACTTGTACTAGTTGTCTCCCTTTGAATTTTGCTGCTATGGGATCACTTCCCACTCAATATTTGGGGAGAGGACCAGGGCCTCTATAAATAGGACTAGCCACCACCATAATGGGGAGCAAAAAAGAGAGAAGAAGGAAGGAGGGATCATCCTCAACCACACCAGCTCACCTAGCACAAGAACACCCCTCCTCAGGAGGTTGTTCTTCCCTTGTAACTGTTCATCCATGGCCCAAGAGGCAATCCACCACACCACACTGGAGTAGGGTATTACACCACAATGGTGGTCCGAACCAGTATAAATCTTGTGTCTCGTGTTCTTTTGGTTCGTCAAGCTAGGCCGTGAGATCATTGAGTGTGCAAGCTAGAGAGGTGGGAGATCTTCGTGCGCACCCCAGTGTTCGAACCTCAAGGGTTTTGACGGAACCCGAAATCTGACATTTGGCGCACCAGGTAGGGGGGCGCCGAAGCCTTCTTCTTTGTTGACCCATGATTCATCACTCCACCAAGCTCATGGCCGACGCTCGTCGGGCTCGCGTGGAGCGCCGGGCCGCCCCCACCGCCCATGTCGCTCAGACGGCCCAAGTAGGCGGGCCTCCCCGTCGTTCTCCATTACCCGCCGCTAACGCCGTCACCGGTCCGGCGGCAAACAAGCAGCAAGCCGCTTCGCTGCATTCCTTTGTGCGCCTTGATGGCCACACCGCCACCCCATCGCTGACTCCGGCCGGCTCATCATCTCACGCTCGCCGCGCACCCACGGATGCGCAGGCCGCGCTGCTCATGGAGCGCGAGCTCCTGTGCTACCGTCCAATCGACGACCTCTACGAGGACTGGCTGGACCGCATCGCCGAGCTCGTCAGCGCCGTGGGAGGCTCTCCTGCACCATCCCTCTCGCTGCCTTGCCCGCCCCCAGCTGCGAGCGATGTGGCTCACGGAGCGCCCCCGCCTCCTCCACAACAAGATGGCACCCTTGCACCGAGGCGTGCGGCTCAGGGAGCACCTCAGCCTCTCCCGCGTCAAGACGGCGTCCTCGCTCCAAGATGCGTGGCCCAGCGGCACGACCTACCGCGCCACGCGCCCGCGCATGAATAAAGAAGCTGCCAAGAGATTCCCCGTCCACAAGGAAATGCTCCACCACTCCTAGTTCCGCTGCGCTAGGATTGCTTGCTGCGATAGGGCCATGCACCGCGTGCCGTGGCGGCGTAGGGGCACCACGACCAAGCTCTGCCTCCATGACGGGCCGCAGTGGCCACGACGCGCTGCCGCGCCTTCGCTCCTGAGTGGCATAGCGTCGTCTGGCTGGGCAAGTTCAAGCCAGATCTGCCTCCTCGCTACGATGGCACCCCAGAACCTACGAAGTTTCTGCAGCTCTACAAGCTAAGCATCGAAGCGGCCAACGGCGACAAAAAGGTCATGGCGAACTGGTTTCCCATGGCTCTCAAGGACGGTCCCCGCTCATGGCTCCTGAACTTGCCTCCAGGCTCGATCTCCTCCTGTGACGAGATGCGAGACTGCTTCATCGCCAACTTCCAGGACACCCGCGACCGCCTCCCAGTCGCGGGTGACCTATGCCGCATCAAGCAACAACCAGGAGAAACCCTGCAGAAACACATCCAACGCTTCAACAATGCACGAATCAAGATCCCCAAGGTAACGGATGAAGCCATCATCTCAGCATTCTCCGACGGTGTCCGCGACGTCAAGATGAAGGAGGAACTCGCCATCCATGAAGAGTTATGCACGACCTTGGAGCTGTTCAACATCGCGACCAAGTGTGCAAGAGCTGAGGAGGGGTGTCTCTCCCTCCTCGAGCTCCCTGCTGCGGATCCAGAAGAGAAGAAGGCCAAGGCCAAAGACGTGAAGTGCAAGGGAGTAGCCGTGCTCGCGACGGAACCAGACACCAAGCGCGGCCGAGATCTTCCCGAGTCGTCCAAGGGTAGCCGCACGTTCTGCGCCTTCCACAACGTGCGCACGCACAACACTAATGACTGCCAAGAGCTCAGGGCCATTCGAGATGGACGCTTTGGTCGATGCCCCGAGCGCAACGACCGGGGCTACGCCCGAGGAGGTGGACGTGGTGGAGGACGTTGGGATGATCGTGGGCCCCGCCAAGAGTGGCACGACCAACCTCGCGAGGATCGTTGGCAGGACCAGCCTCGTGAGGGTGCCTGGAGGGACCAGCCTCGTGAGGACTGTCCTCAGGGCGACCCTGGTCTCCCTCCGCTGCCGCTGCCAAGAAGGAACGACGACCATCAACAGGACAAGGGGGCTGGGGGCTTCCAAGAGCCGCGAGCTATCGCCTGCATCTTGGGTGGAGCTCAAGCCCCAGCCTCTCAACGAGTCTTCAAGCAGTTTGCTTGTGAGGTGAACGCAGTCCTCCTAGGCTCGATGCCACACACCCACTCAGATGGTCAAAGTGCGCCATCACCTTTAGCTCGGCGGACCAGCTCAAGTG
The DNA here is from genome assembly GCF_002162155.2 of Triticum dicoccoides. Taxonomy (NCBI): domain Eukaryota; kingdom Viridiplantae; phylum Streptophyta; class Magnoliopsida; order Poales; family Poaceae; genus Triticum; species Triticum dicoccoides. The sequence goes on from NC_041388.1 coordinate 481,075,212, forward strand.
TGCAGCAACGGCCGGCGTTCTCCCGATGCTCTGTTCACCCGTCATCAGCAATGTCCAAGTCACCAAGACCCTCATCGACGGCGGCGCAAGGCTCAATGTCCTGTCCGTCGAGACCTTCGACGACCTTCAAGTGCCATACGATCAGCTCTAGCCTACCAAGCCTTTATTAGGAGTGCCTGATGGCTCTACCACCCCGATAGGGCAGGTTTGCCTCCTTGTCACCTTCGATCAACGTGACAACTACCACATCGAGATCATCGACTTTGACGTCACCCACATCCTTCTGCCGTACAATGCCATCCTCGGGTACCCAGCGCTGGCCAAATTCATGGCAGTCACCCACCATGGCTACAACGTCCTCAAGATGCCTGGAAGTGGCGGAATCATCACCATCCCCTGCGAAGAAAGAGATGCGGTGTGCTCCCTCGAGCGCGCCTTCCAAGCTGCATCACTCAAAGACCTTGACAACAACGCAACACAGTACCCTCCTGAGGCCAACCCCAAGAAGAAGAAGAAGCAGATGCTCCATGCGGGGCCTCAAGGGAGCGGCACCTCTGGTGGCACCACTTCAGGATCTATGCCCGCGCCTGGGGCGCCTCTCTCCCTCGCATAGGGAGGCACGCCCGGTGCCGTCCTCGGGCAGGGCTCGCGGGCTCTCTTCTGGAGGGCCTCAGACCTGGCCAGCATCGCGAGGGAGGCGCTTAGGCACCACGTGGAGGCATGCTTCGTGGCACGCTCCCCTCAGGAGGGCCCCTGGCGAAGAGCGCCTAGCGCTGAGGAGTTCATCGACAAGGCATCTCAGGAGCTTTAGGAAGCAAGAACAATACGCGGCGACTGCCGCCCACCTGGCGTTGCTCCACACCCAGGCGAGGGTGGTGAGCTACGTGCCTGCATCGACATCCCAGGGCTCAATCGGGCCGCATCTCAGGAGCGCTTCTGGCCTTCGCGTGTTGGACGCTGCGAGGGTCCACCTCACAGCTACGTTCACATGCTGTTCGGCCTGCCGAGCGTGGCCGCCGCCTTCTAGCGCAACCTGTGGAGCGTCATGGCGGGTCAGGAGGACATGCATCACGCAGTCCTGGCGGAGATGGAGACGGTCCTCAGGGGGCCGCCCGAGCCTCCAGAGCCTCCCGAGGCTTGGGGCCCCAGGCTCGTGAGGGGCGACTTCTTCGCTACGTGTCTTCAGCTACCCCCACACCCCTTCAGCAACCAAACTAGGTGAAATCTCTCCAAGTCCATTTAGCTGGGAGTACTCCTTGGGCTGCATCATTCCCAGGCTGCGTGGGTCCGTCCCTGCGGCATGTATCTTCTTACATCTTCAGTTCACTCTGCTGGGAGCACCCCACGGGCAGCATTAACCCCAGGCCGCTCAGGTCCAACCTAGTGGCATGTATCGTTCCTGCGTTTACCTGAGCCAGTTTGCTTCTCATACATAATCTATCTATGGTTATCACCTGCTTGACTGTCACCCACCAAGGGAGGCCCGCACCGATTGTCTTTCTTCAAGATCCTTCACATAAGAAGGCTAGGCATGGCGTCTATGCTCGGGCCCGTCCCTGCAGCGTCGATAAATCCAACGACTGAGCTCTGTCTGGTGGGCCGGCCCCGTTCACGTCACCTCCTGGGGTCGTTGGTGCTTGGCCTCCTCGTACGATAGCCTTAGGAAATCCACTCAGCGCGGGTTGTCTAACCATCTCGCAGGACCGCCACAGCCGTCAAGAACCAAGACCAGGCGCAACCCGCCTAGAGGTAGGGCCTCGTGAGTCCCGCGCTAGCTCACGAGCGCCCAGATAAACCTCCTCCAGCCCTGCCGTGCAAGCCACGCGCCAGGGCGGGGCTGTACACGCCCCGGGGGCTCTCCGTAGAAGGGAGTCCCCCTCCTATAAGCCAGCAACGGACGAGCGATCATCACGGACTCTCTCTCCCTCTCTCTCTCTCTCTCTCTCTCTCTCTCTCTCTCTCTCTCTCTCTCTCTCTCTCTCTTCTCCCATGCAATTCGCTTGCGCGTTAAAGGGGGGCTCCTAAGCATCGCGACTCAGGAGCTCTTACTGGCTCTCCAGCCCTCACCCCCTGGCCTTGACCACGGCATCGCGACCTGGCATACCAGTGGCGGCTGAGCTCGCTCGAGGGCCGGGACCTAAGGACGTAGAGCACCAGGAAGAACATGGAGAAGAGGGGGAGGCCCGCGCGGGCCTAACCTAGCTACCCAGTAGCGGCTGACACCCAAGTCTGGTGTGGCGCGGGAAGCTAGCTCTGGAATGCCAAGATAAGTCTTGTACCTGGACCGACCCAGCACTACGACATAAGATTCTTGACTTTTCGCTGCCTTGCTGTGGCAACATCACCTCCCTTTCCCATCCTCAGCTAGTTGCTTGCATGCTAAAGGGGACCTCTTGAGCATCGCGCCTCAAGAGCTCTTACTGGACCTTGGGCCGCTCACCTCCTGGCCTTGACCATGGCATCGCGACCTGGCATACCAGCGACGACTGCAGCCTGCCTGGGGACCGGGACATGTCAGCGTAGAGCCGGAGCCGCCCGCGCCGCCCGCCGCCGCTACTGCCTTGCCTGCCGGAGCCGCACCGCACGTCGCCGGAGCCGCCGCCGTCCCAATCCGATCTGAGCTGCCGTTTTTTCGATTTTAGGTAAAATCCCCGGTTTTAAAAAAAACCTAGATGCGTTTTTATTATTTTATTTCGGTTCGGTTTTTCTCGGTTTAGTTATTTAGCGGACGCCCGTCCGTTCATTCATTTTGACGAATGCTGTTCGTCAATTAGCCGCAGACAGCGAACGTTCGTTCCTTAGCCTGTTCGTCTCGTTTTATTTTCCAGGGTTTTTCCACTATTATTTTCGATCGCGATTTCTGCCCTAATCTTCGTTTTAGTTTATCTTTTCGCTCATTTATCCAAATCAGGTGAAACAAACGCCTAGATCTTCGTATCGAAGCCCTCTTTCTGTTTAACCAACTTGAACAAGATTTTGGCATTGTAAAATTTGACTTCAGTCCAGATTAGTAAACAGATCTTGTTTCTTTCGTAGTTTGAGTTTCGTTGCTCCATTTGATTTGATTCTTTTTGCAAACCGGAGTTGTTCTGTTGAACTTTCTGGTTAGATCTTCTTTTTTGAGTTTTACCCGTGCATCGTCGCTTGATTGCTTATGTATGCTATTGTTTGTTTGCGATAGAATTCCCGGAGTGCGAAGCGTGCTACTACGCGTCACTAGGTTTTGCGGATCGTCAGCAAGGCAAGTAACACATTTATCATACCCCCTTTATTTACCCAGTTTTTATGCATTAGTTTCAACCCTCACACATTGCATGAGTAGGATCTCTTAACATGTGGGACTAGGAAGTAGTTGATGAGGTAGAACCTATTACCTATTTTATTATCAAACCCTTGGGAGTTGCTTCTACGTTATGCTTATATTTCCATGCTATGCTCGTAGACGTGGATTGGGTTTGAGAGTATCCATGACAGTTGTGAGTTTCTTAATTAATGGTTCAACTTAAGGTGGCAACTTTAATAGACATTTGGGTGGATTGCTTGTGGGCACCTGGAGAATCCAGTGTTGTCCTAGGATATCCCGGAGTACCTGAGTGATCATCCTACGGTCCGCCACCCAGGCTCAAAGGGATCATAAGATTATTCATGCTAGAAACTTCCGTGTGCAGCCACAAGCTATTATGGGCTCTAGCATAGTTGAGTAGGTTGCATGACCTCTTCTAGTGGTAGGCTAGCAGATGTAGGTTGGTACTGTCAACCCAGGGTTAGAGTTAATGCTTCTGAAAGACTGTGTCTCGGTCATCCGTTTATCAAACACCTTGTAGTGCGAGAAATCCAACAGAGGAGACCGAGTCTTGTGGGGAAAAGTGCGCAAACCTCTGCAGAGTGTATAATCTAATCATGGTTAGCCATGTCCCCAGTTATGGACATCCTGAGTATCTGGTACTTGAATTATTGATTTGATCTCATCACTCTAAATTAATTTGTTTGGATGTTAATGATTACATTAATTGGGATTGAGTTGGAGGAACCTTCTCAATGTTTTAACCTCCATGATAGTTAAATAAAATATATTCCTTTGTTGTAGGAAAAAATTGGCTTTTCGCAAAACATTATAACCATAGAGCCTCCACCAGCCATAATTGCATGTAGTTATAGTATTTATTCTGTTCATTGCTCTACTGTGTTACTATGCCAGCATATTCCATGTGTTGACCCGTTTCGGGCTGCAACGTATCATGTTGCAGACTTTTCAGACGACGAGTAAGGTGCCATAGGTTGTTTGTCATGCACTCAGCTATGCCGTTGGAGTTGATGGACTCACTTTATCTTCCAAGCCTTCCGCTGTTATCTTATTTTAGATGGCCTTAAGCCATATTATTGTAATAAGTTCTCTTTTGAGACATTCGATGTAATAAGTGTGTGATTGCTACTCTATTATAAATCCTTCGAGTACTGTGTGTGTCAGCATTACCGATCCAGGGATGACACTGAAGCACATAGACTTGACCGTCTGAGGTCGAGTCGCTACAATCGAACCCAACGAGGAATTCACGCGCTACAACCAAAGTTTCTGTGTTTCCACTACACATACCAAACAAGAAATCTAATAATCCTAAAGGCAAACTTGGCACATTATTTTTATAATACAACGGATTTGTACAAAGGGGATAATTATTTTTATTGAAAAGTTTCTGTAATTCAATATTCACAAAGTTTCCATGGGCATGAACAAAATTCAAGGAGCTCCCCCACTTCAACGGTGCTCGTCTTTCTTACTTTCACTTTTCTTTTTGAAAAAGTTTTAGGTTCCCCACTTTATTTTGTTGTTTTTAAACTTTATAAAAGCACACAACAGAAATGAATGACTCTCTAAAACTTCCAGTTTGTATCCCTGGCAGCGCTTTCTTTAAAGCCATTAAGCTAGGGATATAGTGCTCAAGTAATGGATCCACCCGGATCCCAAGGTTTATCAAAGCCAATTTTAATTAACAATGATTTGTAATTTTAATGCAACATTGAAGTCTAACTCTCTTCTTATGCATTGGCTTGTCATAAAAGAACAATTCATGCATAGCATAAACAATTTCTTGCCATTTTATTGTGTTGGAAACATAGAGAGGCAGAGATGTAGTTCATCTCTCAATAATTGCAAGTCGGAGCATCAAGCAGATGCATATTATATTCATCAAAATCATCATGTGTGGTAGTAAAATGCAAGCCATCAATATAATCCTTAATAAGAGCAAACTTCTCCGATATAGTGTAGTTGGGAGAATTCAAAAAGATAGTAGGACTATTACGCGTGGGTGCAATAGCAACAATTTCTTTCATAACATAAGGAACTACAACAAGTTCATCTCCATAAGATCATTCATATTGGCATCATGGCCACAAGCACAGCAAGCATCAAGTTCATCGAAAAGGGATATTTCATATGGATCAACGAGATCATAGCAATTATCATAGTAATCATCCTTCGGTAAGCAAAAAGGGTAATTAAACAATGTATGAGTTCAAGATTTACTCTCATTAGAAGGTGGGTGCGGGTAGCTAATCCACTCTTCCTCCTTTTGTTCTTCGCTCTCCTCATCATCTTTTTTCATCTAATGAGATCACAATGTCATCAATTTTGTCTTCCATAGTTTCCTGCAAAATATTAGTCTCTTCTTGGACAGCGGAGACTTTCTCAATAAATGCATCAATATTGGCATTATATTCATAATTATCATAGCAATACTTAATTATAGCAAAGTTTTCAGGTCTATAAACATCATCATGAAAAGCTTCATACTTTCCAAACAAAGATTCAATTTCATAAGCACCCTTAAAAGCAACAAATTCTTCTATTTGTTCCCCATCATAGTAATCATATCTACCATTAGCATAAGAAGCTAGGGTTTCATTATCATTAAATTTGCATGAAAAGGGAAGGTGTGGAGCCTTCATCCTAGAGCAACAAGTAAAATCATATCTCTGGCATAAATTCCAAGCATACCAGTGCAACATATCAATTTGATCCCATAACAGTTTCCCTTTTTGTGTCAAGCGATAATCCCTAAAGTATTCACGTTGATCCAATGTGTCTCCCATTATCAAGTTGAATGGGGTTTTCTCAAGATTATGAAAGTTGTGCATAATATTGTCCACATAGCGAGCATCGAGGGTTTTAGGAGGTTCCCCATCTCCATTAGTAGCAAGTACACCTATTTTTTGGTATTTCGTGTTCCATATACATAAATAAAGATAGAGAACAACTTAGAACAGCAAATAAAATCTACTTAGTGATAAAGCAGACAATCACGCCCGAGAATATTCACCCCACGCTATTGCTCCCCGGCAACGGCGCAAGAAAAAGGTCTTGATAACCCATAAGTATAGAGGATTAGTTGTAGCCTCTTTTGATAAGTAAGAGTGTCGAACCCAATGAGGAGTTAAAGGTGGAACAAATATTCCCTCAAGTTCTATCGACCACCGATACAACTCTACGCACGCTTAACGTTCTCTTTACCTAGAACAAGTATGAAACTAGAAGTACTTTGTAGGTGTTGTATGATAGGTTTGCAAGATAACAAAAAGCATGTAAATAAAAACTAGGGGATGTTTAGATGAAGAAACAATTACGTTAGTTTAATGAGTGTGGAAAAGGGGTGGTAGAAGTTGCAGAATTGTTCCTAAGCAATTGACTACTTTACTAGACCGATAGCAAGTTTTATGTGGGAGAGGCCATTGCTAGCATGTCATCCGTTACTTGGAATTATATGCACTTATGATTGGAACTATTAGCAAGCATCCACAACTACTAATACTCATTAAGGTAAAACCCAACAATAGCATTAAGATATATTGATCCCCCTTCAATCCTGTATGCATCAATTTCTATGCTAGGCTGAAGCTGCTATCACCCTTGCCCTCCAATACATAGCCCTATCAAGATACAACTAACCTTATGGTGTGATCCACACGCGCGCTCATATGATGGGCACCAAAGGATAGCAACATAACCACAAGCAGATTAAACCAATCATAGAAATTCACCAATCACCGACAGTACAACAAGAATCTACTCAGACATCATAGGATGGCAACACATCATTGGATAATAATATGAACCATAAAGCACCATGTTCAAGTAGAGGGTACATCGGGTTGCAGAGAGTGGACCGCTGAATATAGATGTGGGAAGGTGATGAAGATCCTGGGGAAGATGACGGAGGAGTTGGTGTAGATCGTCGTCACACGATGATTGCCCTGGCGACGTTCCGGCGCCACCGGGAGAGAGGGGGAGATAGCCCCCCTCCTCCTTCTTCTTCATTGACCTCCCCCCTAGTTGGGAGGAGGTTTTCTGCTCTAGTCCTTGGCCTCCATGGCGGTGGAGGGGCGGGAGCCCCTCCGAGATTGGATCTCTCTCTGTTTCCTTCTGTTTCCGCGTTCCCAGATTCTGGCATTTCACCGTTTCTTAAATTCCCAGAGATCTGTAACTCCGGTTGGGCTGAAATTTTAACACAATTTTTATCCAGATATTAGCTTTCTTGCGCAAGAAGAAGGGCACCAACTGCCTTATGGGGGGGGCACAAGGGTCCAGGACGTGCCCTACCCCCGGGGCATGCCCCCTACCTTGTGGCCCCCTCGGGCATCGTCTCGCATTGATTCATTTTCCCAAAAATCACATATATTCCAAAAAAATCTATGTAAGTTTTTATCGTGTTTGGACTCCGTTTGATATGGATTTTCTGTGAAACAAAAAACATGCAACAAACAGGAACTGGCACTGGGCACTGGATCAATATGTTAGTCCAAGAAAATCATATAAATTGTTGCCAAAAGTATGTAAAAGTAGAATATTGGCATGGAACAATAAAAAATTATAGATACAATGGAGACGTGTCACTATCTCAAAAAACAATCAACAACTAAAAAAACAGCGACCTGGCACGTACACAATTTTAAACTGTTTTGATGGAGTGAAAAAAGAAAACTACCCCACTATACGTATATATAGGCAGGAGCCTCCACGCTTGCTTGCTAGGGTTTCTCTATTCACACACTCTCATCCTCTCCAGATCTAAACAAGATCGCGGTGATAACATAATCTTTCTATCCTCACTGCTGGTTATAGATCCGGATGTATCCCCCTCCGCCGGTGAAGGGGAGGAGGGGTAGTGTTTAGGCCATCGTCGACAGCGAGGGAGGAGCCCCACTGCTGGCCACACCGTTATCTCTGGCCGAGCGCCGCCGCGGGAGGTCCTCCGATCCCTTCATTGCTTCCCTAGTGTGGGCGGATCCGGCCTCACGCCGTGTACCAACCGCAACACCTTTCCATTTTACCCTTGTCTACGTTGCCACCTGTCGGTGACCCCTTGAGCATATAAAAGGAGGCCCATGCGCAACATGGAGGGGGAGGAAGAGAGCACTCACGCTCGGTCTCGTTAGCTGCTGGGGTGTACTGTAGCACTCCGCGCTCCCGAGCAAGAACTCAATACAAACCACAAAGCAAGAGTAGGGTTTTACGCATCCGTGCGGCCCGAACCTGGGTAAACTGCTCGTGTGCTTCGCCTCGATCCGCTCTTCGTGCGACCCTCGCCCCCGCCGAACCGAAAGGGACTCGGTCCGCCGGTCCCATAGGTGCTCGGGGGACTAACCCTGACGGCAGGGGACCAGGGCATTAAATGCCCGTCTGCGTCGCCTAAATAGTGCAAAAGGGACCGTCAGGGACGCCACCACTCGCCACGATGGCAATCTTGTCAGTGCCGCTTGCCACCGTGCACCGCTGGCTGCATAGCCTCCTGCCACGTACGCCTGGAAGGGTCCCAGAGCGACACGTTGGTGGATGTGCTAGAGTGCGGGCACAAAGTGGTGGCTTGCCGCGGCAAGCGCCTTGCCGCGGTCGTTGTCTTGTCCCGCCCGGGAGCTTGTCGCTCCCTGGGCCTTGCCGGGACGCGTGACGCGTCGGGGCAAGTTCCTTGAGATGCCTTGGTTGGCCTTCCCGGCAAGCTCCTCTTGCTGGGGTCTTGTCTCCTTGGCTTGGATACTTTGTCCTTGAATGGCTCCAAAGGAACCACGGAGGACCTTGGCGGTCACCCGGCAAGCCTTGTCGCGGGATGCTGCGACTGCCCGTGCACAAGTTCGGGATACTAGGGTACCCCTACTCTAGTACACTGACAGGAGCCCCCGGGCCTGGGCCATACACGGTGCCGAGCGCTGTTGGGCCAGGCCCAAAACAGGGCACGGGCACGCGCGGCCTGGGTTACGCCGTATCTCTCCCGGTATCCACCGCGCCCTCCCCGAACGACACGCCTTGAATGCGGCGTCGTGGGAGAGATCGTGGGTGGTTTCTTTATTCGGAAAGGTGGAACGTCCGCCCCCTCCCTCTTTATAAGCATGGGAAACAGGGGTAGTTCGCCCATTCGCCGGTTGCTACTCCAATCTCGGAACCCTCCACCGCTCAATCGTCTTCCCAAAACTGAAAGAGAGCAGCACCCCGCCCCCCATCGCCACCAGCACCGCCAACGCCGTCGATCTCCTCCACCACTTCCGCCATGGCTCCGAGAGCTGACAAAGGGAAGGTTGTGAAGTCGACCGAGGCGCAGCGGCTTGCGGCGCTGCGAAAGGAGCGGGCAATCTTCCCCCCAAGCTCGCCGCGAGGGAGCTGAGGGAGAATTACTACCTCTTCTGGTCGACGGAGACGCGAGCGCATCCGCGCACGAAGGTACTTCCAGCCGCCGCTTGGAAAATGGCTCCAAATGGATATCCTTTCTTCGCCTTGTTCTTCTACTGCGGGCTCTGCCCGCCTTTCTCTGAGTTTTTCTGCGATATTATGAACACCTACGGGTTCCGCCTCCTTGACTTCACCCCCAATGCTGTTCTGACCATGGCAGTTTTCACACATCTCTGCGAAAACTTTGTCGGAGTCTACCCCAATGTAGCCCTTTTTCGCCACTTCTTTATGCCCCGAGTAGAGAGAGGAGAGCCTTTATCCGGCGGAATCGCCTGGATCTCGAGGGCCGGCAAGAAGGACACTTATCTGGAGGGAGAGTTCTGCGGCAAGTGGGAGGAATGGAGAGCAGACTGGTGCTGGATTGTCGAGGAGAACCCGCAGCCTTTTACCGCCCGGCGCCAAGCCCCAGTAGCACGCGGCAGCGATTGGAGTGACGTGGCCCCAGAAGACGATAGGCTGAAGATTGCCGTCACCCGGATCGAACGCCTCAGGCTTGCCGGGCTCACTGTAGGTGCTGTTGGCGCAAATTTTCTTCGCCGCCGCATCGCCCCCCTGCAGGAACGGAGGAGACCCGCCTGGGAATTCAAGAATGCGGCGGATATCATGAGGCTGCGTCCGGGCCTCAACTTCAACTTCACTGTTCTGGAGCTTAACGCGATGCTCCAGGAGCTGTTCAAGTACGACCCTCAACATCCCGAAGTGTTTAGGTTGCCGAAGGGTGTCGTTCCGCTGTGCAACAACTCCGCGCTCGACCGCATCCGTGCAATGATGCCACTGTGCGATTCACATGGAATTGTCCCAACTTGGCAAGAGCCTGCAGACGACGTCGTGCAGGAGTTCTTTGACGGCTTGGTAGAAGTGCCGGTCCGCTCCGACGAAAAGAATGGCCTCACCCGCGACACCACCGATGCGGAGATGACACGCATCGCCACTAGGCTGGAAGAGGCGGCGGCAGCCGCAGCCGCGGGCGAATTTGGATTCACCGTGGAGGAGGCAGAGGCAGCAGAGGCGGCAAGCCGTGCCGAGCGGGAGGAGCTCGTCAGCGAGATAGAGCTTGTCGGGCATGACGTCGAGTCGAGCGAGCCCGCCGAGGATACGAGCGGCTCGCTGGAGATCAACTCCTCTTCCTCCTCATCTTCAGGCAGCTCGCCGCAAGCAGAGCCTCTATCCCCACCAAGAAGGCGTCTCCGCAAGGCCGGGGACATAGCGGGGCGGCGGGTGAGTCAACAGTCGTCGCGACGCGCGGCACGCTCCACCGCGGCAAGCACTGTTGCCGCGGGAGCACCTCACGCTGCTGCATTAACTGGAGCGGGGTCCACCCGGACCATCGCTTCTGCTCGTGCCGCTTCTCACGCCGCGGCGACAGCCGGAGCGGGGTCGTTTCAGACCACCGCCACTGTTCCCGCCAAGCGGCCAAGGGAAACTACTCCGCCGCCTCCTCGCGCCGGACGTGAGCCGGACTTCGACTTCTCCGTGTTCAGCTCCGGCGAGGAAGAAGAAGAGTAAGATTCTCTTGTTGTACTTGTAGTTCTTCAATTCTTGCTGTTTTGTCTTGTATCTCATTTGCTTTACTCTGAACTTATTCCTTTTTAGGACTCTGGCCCAGAGAGCAGCGAAGAGAGCCAAGGTCCCGGTGATTGTCATCAAGGACGAACCCACCGCGACAGCAGGGGGTGCGTCCGAGACAACCTTGCCGGACCCAGCAACTGTTCTCCAGAGCAGCCCCCAGCGTAAGTATATGGTTCGCTTTCCGCTGTTAGGCGCGCATGGATACTCTTTCTTTGCTGACATCTGACTGTTGGTTTGTGCAGGAGCAGAGCAGCCTCACCAGGAGCGCCCGGAGGCCGCCCCCGAAATGCCAAGGGAGAGTCCTCCGGCAAGGGAGTGTTCTCCGGCAAGGGATAGCACCGGCGTCCCCCCGGCGGCGGAGACTACGACTGCCGAACCCAGTACAGGTAATCTTCTCTTCAAAGCTTCCCTTGGGTTCTTCTTCTTTTTGGGTATTTGCTTGGCTTTTCTCACTTTTCCGGCCATCAGACCCATCTGCTGCGGAGCCGATGGAGACCGAGGTTGCTGCCAACGACGCCGCTGCCACTAAAGAAGCAGCCGACGCTGATGACCCTGCCGGCAATGAGGCCGCCAAAGCTGCCGCCGCAACAGCTAGCGAGGGGTCTGGCGATCGCACTGACGGCCCTGAGGTCGCAGGAGCGCCAGGCGCTTCGTCGACCGCCGACCCGTCCGCCGCTACCGCAGCGCCAAGCTCCAAAGAGCCCCAGCCAGGCGTCTACTTGAAGGCCGGCGATGGCGTCTTCATCAACCTCACCTGGGCGTCAAGCTCCAGGGCGCCGGTCGAGGGAGAGAGCTTTGATGGAGAGGTGCTCGCCTCCGCTGGGCTGACGCTAGTTGATGCGCCGAGCAGCAGCAGCGGCGAGTCTGAGGAGGAGCGGCTGCTGCGGAAGCTGTTGTCGCTCTACCGCGCGCGGCAAGCCAAGCTGGAATCCCGCGAGGCGCTTGTCGCGAAGGCGGGAGCGGACATCGAGAAGCGCACGGAGGAGCTCCGGGGTCTCAACCAGGAAGCTCTCCGGTCCCTGGCAGAGGAGCGGGAGCAACTCGCCGAAGAGCAGAAGGCTTTCTTCCTCGAGAAGGCCGAAGTTGAAGAGCAACAGCGGCTTGCCGCTGAGAAGCTGTCTGCGCAGGAGGGCGAGCTGGTGCAACGGAAAGTTAACCTCGACAGCCACGAGGAGGAGCTTGCCGCGCGTGAGCAAAAACTCGGCGGAGCCCTTAAGCAAGCAGAGGATGCTGCCGCAGTTGCCGAGGCCGCCAAGAAGGAGCTGGAGACGAAGGTGGCGCAGCTGGAGGCCGATCTCAAGGCGAGTGGTGAAGAGCTTGCCGCGCTCAAGCGTGAGCGGGCGAAGGACGCCCACAGCAACTCAGAGCTGCAAGTTCGTCTTGCCGAGAAGGGCAAAGAGCTTAGCGCCGCCAAGGACTCCAACGCAGATCTTGAGTTGAAGCTGACCACTTCGACCAAGACGCTGGACGGCGCCAGGGAGCAGGAGGTGGCCTTGAAGGAGGAGATCAAGGCCGACAAGGCGCTGCTGGCGAGTGCTGCCGCCGCCCAGAATGCTTTTAGGGAGAATGTGGAGCACTGGACGGAGGGTCTCGTGAATGCTGCCGCAGATATCGTCAGGGAGCTGGCGCAGCTGGGGGTGGAGGATCTCGGGTATCCCTCTGATGAGAACCTCCAACCCAGCGCCAAGCTCACCTTGTTCTTCAAAGGTGTGGCGACGGCCCTCCAGCGGCTCCGGGAGAAGATCCCAAAGCAGCTGGCCGATGAGTCGCGCAAGATCTGCGCGGGAGCTCTTCAAAAGGTGTTGGTGAAGGTGGCCTTCCGCAACCCGGGCCTCAACCTCACCAACGTCCTCAAGACCCTGCCGCCGGATGCTGATCTGGAGGCGCTCAAGACCCTTGTCGCACCCATTGTGGACAAGGTGAGCGGGATCAAGAGGATTGAGGGCGATCGCGTAGACTAGGCCGCCCATTTTCTTCTTTTCTTGTCGCTGCTGGTCATGTTATGAGAACAATCTGTTAGAGCCGCGACAAGCTACCTTGTAATATAACTCTATTCCGGGTAATGATTGCAGTGTTATTCCCTTTACTTGATTCCTCCCTTTGTATGTTTTTGCCCTACGCTTTTAGGGAACTTGCCGGTGCAGGCACCTTAGCCGCGAGCGCTGACTGCGGGACGTCAGCAGCCTGCTGGCGGTGCCACTACCGACAAGAAACCTTGTCGCAACTAGTCGCAGCTCACTTAAGTTGTTGAGCAGACTCGAAACAAAGTAAGGGCGCAACTAGCTACGAGTTGGTTCCTCCGCGCACAGGTTTTCCATACAAAGTGCGGTCGTTCAAGGGAGATAACTTAAAAATTTAAAAAATCTGATTGCTCAAACTTTGGCAACTTAGCTCTTCTGTTGTTTGCTTCCCGGTAAGGCGAAACTTTCTTGAACGACGCCTGGTCCATACCATTATCTTCTCCTTTCCCCCCGGCAAACTTGTGGGCGAGGGAACCTTCCTTTCCTTGAGAAAAAATAAAGAGGAGAAAATAAAGATATGGAGCCTTATGGCTCGTTACTGCTTACCGGGGAGTAGGTGCTGCACAAAGTGTCAGATCACATATGCAAAAAATAGAAAGCATGAAATTGACAAGATGTGCGGAGCATATGAGCTTTACTTATGCACGGGGTCTGCGCCCGGCTTTGTACAAAGGATTACATGCAACAACGGCAAGACTTGTACAAAATGTGGTTGCCGGAACAGGTTCTGGCAACCGCGCCTTATGGGTAAAACTTACGAAGATGCTCAATGTTCCAGGAATTGCTCACCGGAATGCTATCTTCGGTCTCAAGGCGGACAGCGCCAGGCCTAGTGACTCGTTTCACCTGGTAAGGGCCTTCCCACTTCGGCGTCAACTTGTTGGAATTCTTGGCGGACTGAACACGCCGAAGAACAAGGTCGCCTTCCTCGAGACTTCTGGCGTTAACTTTGCGGCTATGGTAGCGGTGCAAAGCTTGCTGGTAGCGAGCAGCTCGTACAGCAGCCTAAAGACGGTCTTCCTCAAGGAGTAGCGCGTCATCTTGTCGCAGCTGCTCTTGCTCAAGCTCATCATAAGCGAGCACTCGAGGTGACCCGTATACGAGTTCCGTGGGGAGAACTGCCTCTGCTCCATAGACTAGAGCGAAAGGTGTCTGGCCAGTGGCTCGATTTGGCGTCGTCCTGATCGACCAAAGAACCACCGGCAGCTCCTCGATCCAGTTTCTTCCGCACTTGTGCAGCCTGTCGAAAGTCCTGGTCTTGAGCCCGCGCAGCACTTCAGCATTTGCCCTCTCCGCTTGACCGTTGCTTCTCGGGTGAGCAACAGAAGCGAAGTAGACCTTGGTGCCAAGATCTTGGACGTACTGCATGAAGGTGCGGCTCGTGAATTGCGTACCGTTGTCGGTGATTATCCTGTTAGGGATCCCGAAGCGGCAAACAGTCGACCTGAAGAACTTGACTGCTGACTATGCTGTCACCTTCCTCACTGCTTCCACTTCCGGCCACTTTGTGAACTTGTCGATTGCAACGTACAAGTACTCAAAGCCCCCGACTGCTCGGGGAAAGGGGCCGAGGATGTCGAGCCCCCAGACCGAAAATGGCCAGGATAAAGGGATCGTATGGAGAGCTTGAGCTGGTTGGTGTATCTGTTTGGAATGGAACTGGCACGCTTCACACTTGGTTACTTGTGCAGTTGCATCCTGGAGGGCTGTCGGCCAAAAGAAACCTTGCCGGAATGCTTTGCCGGCAAGTGCTCTTGCGCCAATGGGGTGACCACATATGCCTCCATGTATCTCTGCCAACAGCTTTTGTCCGTATTCCCGGTGAATACACTTCAATTTCACACCGTTGAGTCTTCTTCTGTATAGTGTGTTGTCGGCAAACTGGTACATACTTGACTGCCGGGCTACTCTTTCCGCTTCTTCTTGCTCTTCGGGAAGTTCTCCTGTCTGAAGGAAACGGACAATCTGTTGTGTCCATGCTGGAGCTTGTGGCTCGACAACAAGGACTAAAGGCAAATCTGCTGCTGCGGGAACATCCGCTTCTACGGCGAGAACCTGCGGCTCTGCCGAAGCTTGACGTTCCCCGGCAAGCTTGCCGGAGCAAAACTTGTCGGGAGCTTCTGCTTCAACAGAACAAACCCTAGGGCTTGCCGGAGCAGACTGCTCCTCAGCGCTCTTGGCGTTGATCTTGGGGACCTTCTTGGCGATGGCTTCGGGAAGCTCTGCCTGAAAATAGGCACCAGAAATCAACTTCCTCTTCTTGCTCTGTCCACTTGATGGCGTTACAGACGGTTGAGTCAGCTTGAGCACAAAGATCCCTGGTTCCACAGGTAACTTAAGTGCGGCGCACTTTGATAGGCCATCGGCAATGGCGTTCTGAGCTCCTGGAACATGCTCCATCTGTAGGCCTTCAAAGTGCTCTTCTAGCTTTCTCACTTCGTCGACATAGGTTTCCATCAACGGACTCTGATAGCTCTTGTTCACTTGGCGGACGACAAGCTGCGAGTCACCCCTGACGATGAGCTTCTTGATCCCAAGGTCTGCCGCGATCCTGAGACCGGCAAGCAAGCCTTCATACTCTGCAGTATTGTTTGTTGCTTGCTCCTTGGGAAAGTGCATCTGGACTACGTACTTGAGGTGCTCTCCGGTGGGTGCGACAAGCAGCACGCCAGCGCCGGCGCCTTGCAGCGAAAAGGCACCATCAAAGTACATCAGCCACTCTTTGCTTGCTTCCTCGACGGGGATGCTCGTTTCTGGAATTTCTTCATCTGGTGTTGCCGTCCATTCTGCTATGAATTCTGCCAATGCTCTGCTTTGGATAGTTGAAGTACTCTCAAACTTGAGGCCAAAGCTTGACAGTTCCAGTGCCCACTCAACAATCCTGCCTGTCGCTTCTGGATTCTATAGTATCCTCTTCAGCGGAAAACGAGTGACAACTGTGATCTCATGTGCTTGGAAGTAATGGCGCAGCTTTCTCGAGGCCATGAGAAGGCCGAAAAGCAATTTCTGCACTCCAGAGTACCTTGACCTAGCCCCCTGCAGAAGGGAACTGACAAAGTAAACTGGGCGCTGTACCATTCTCTTCTGTATCTCCTCGCGCGTCTGCGCAGATCCATCCTTGTCGGGACCAGAGCTTGTCGGGGAAGCCCCCTGCTTGTCGCTGGATGCGCCTGTCGTGGTTGCTGGCTCGTCATCTGCCTCCCTCTCTGCCACTAACGCAGCACTAACCACTTGATTGGTTGCCGCTATATACAGCAGCAACTTCTCTTGTGGCTTAGGTGCGACAAGTGTTGGAGTGGAGGATAGGTATCTCTTCAAGTCTTGCAGCGCAGCCTCCGCTTCCGGAGTCCATTTCATTGGACCTGCCTTTTTCAATATTTTGAAAAATGGCAGGGCGCGCTCAGCAGACCTAGAGATAAACCTGCTGAGAGCAGCCACGCAACCGGCAAGTCTTTGTACATCCTTGACGTGCTTTGGTGCTTCAATCTGCTCAATGGCCTTGATCTTGTCAGGATTGGCTTCGATTCCCCGCTGAGACACGAAGCACCCGAGAAGCTTGCTAGAGGGGACTCCAAACACACACTTCTCGGGGTTGAGCTTGAGGCTGATCTTGCGCAGATTTGCAAATGTCTCGTCTAAATCTTGAATCAGAGTTTCCTTGTCCTTGCTCTTGACCACTATGTCATCCATGTAGGCTTCCACATTTCTGTGTAATTGTGGCTCAAGAGCGACATGGACTACCCTTGCAAATGTTGAACTAGCATTTTTTAAACCGAAAGGCATCCGTATGAAACAGTACGTGCCACATGGAGTGATGAATGCGGTCTTCTCCTCATCCTCTTCTGCCATGAAGATCTGATGGTATCCTGAGTATGCGTCAAGAAATGAAAGCAAGTCACACCCGGCCGTGGAGTCAACAATCTGGTCAATGCGCGGCAAAGGAAATGGGTCTTTGGGACAAGCTTTGTTAACATCGGTAAAGTCGATACAAAGTCTCCATTTCCCGTTCGCCTTGCGCACGACTACAGGATTGGCCAACCACGTAGGATGGAGCACTCCTCTTACAAGGCCTGCTGCTTCCAACTTCTTGATCTCTTCTGCGATGAATTCTTGGCGCTCCACTGCTTGCTTCCTGACCTTCTACTTGACGGGCCGCGCATGAGGACAAACGGCAAGATGGTGCTCAATTACTTTCCTGGGTACACCGGGGATGTCAGACGGTTGCCACGCAAACACGTCGACGTTCTCCCGCAGGAAAGCAATGAGCGCGCTTTCCTATTTAGGGTCGAGAGTGGCACTGATGGTGAAGGTACCACCAGTGCCGTCCTCCTTGGCGGACACCTTCTTGGTCTCTGGCGGAGCTGCCATTGTCTTCTTACACTTGCCGGTGGGGCTCGATGGTGCGTCCTCGACGGCAGTGCAGCACTCCGAAGAGGTGCGCTTGCCGGAGTGGGCATCAGAACTCTTGCCGGACTTGGTCTTCTTCTTCCCCCCGGGAGCTTCAATGGCAGGGGACTCGCGATCTGTTGCGGCTGCCGCTTCCCGGTAGATCTTGTCGGTGCAGATAAGAGCATCCTTCTTGTCGCCAGGGACAGAGATGACGCTTATCGGGCCTGGCATCTTCAGCATGTCGTATGCGTAGTGAGAGGCTGCCATGAACTTGGCGAGTGCTGGACGGCCGAGTATCCCATTGTAAGGCAATGGAAAATCGGCAACGTCAAAAGTGACCCTCTCAGTCCTGAAGTTCACCTCGTTGCCAAATGTTACTGGCAACGTGACCTTCCCCTTCGGCTTGCTCCTTCCCGGGTTGATTCCTTGGAATGTGCCGGTCTCTTCAAGCTCGCTGTTAGGGATCTGGAGTTTCTGGAGTACAGCGGAGGAGATCAGGTTCAAGCCGGCCCCGCCGTCAACTAGCATCTTAGTGACCTTGAGGTTGCGGATAGTTGGTGAAACCAACATCGGCAAGCACCCGACCGCAGTTGTGCGATCAGGGTGGTCCTCAATATCAAAGATGATAGGCATGCTGGACCATTTCAGAAGCTTGCGTGGCTCGACAGGTGGTTTCGCCGCATTGACTTCCCGCACCCACTGCTTGAGTTGGCGGTGCGAAGTATGCAGAGAAGCACCACCGTCAACGCACAAAACCTCTGTGGCTTTCTGGAACTCTTGCTCACTGGTCTCGACACCATCCATGTCTTCGTCGTCGTCATCATCTTCATCCTTGTCGTGGCTGCGGGGAGGTCTGTCTCCTTGCCGCTGCTTGGCCTTGCCGCGGCGTCCTCCCCGGCCGGCGCACTTCTTGCCGGATTCTCCAGCGCCTCCTTGGGCCCTCTCCTTGTCGCGTCGCTCGTATTCAGCCTTTTGCTGCTGGACAAGCTGCTCGACCTTCTTGCAGCTCTGGAGGTCATGGCCCTTGGTGCGGTGGATCTGGCAGTACTGCTTGTCGGTGCCGTCCTGCTTGTCGGCGACCGCCACAGTCTGGCAGTTGGTGCATGCGGCAATCTCCTTGCCGGAGCTACCAGCTTTGGCTTTCTTGGCGCCACCTTCGTTGCCGGACTGCTCAATGACTAGCACATCTTTGCCTTTCTTCTTCCTGTTGTTCCGCCAACGGTTTTCCTTTGCCGGGGCAGCATCCTCGCTGTCAGATCCTCCTGCTCCTGTATTCTCTCTGGGGAGTTTCCTCCCTTCCTCAGCACGTGCACACTTGTCGGCCAGGGCATACAACTCACTGACGTCTCTGATCTTGCACATCACCATCTCCTCCCGCATCCTGCGGTTACGCACGTTCTGATGGAACGCGCTGATGACCGCGGCAGGGTGGACATCTGGGATGTTGTGCTGTACATGGCTGAATCTCTGAATGTACTTGCGCAGGGGCTCTCCTTCCTTCTGGGCGAGCAGATGAAGGTCACTCTCTTGGCCATGAGGTTTGTGGCCGCCTGTAAAGGCTCCGACAAACTGATGGCATAGGTCTGCCCAGGAGGATATGGAGTTGTCCGGCAAGTGCATGAGCCAGGACCTGACGTTGGGCTTGAGCACCAGCGGGAAGTAGTTGGCAAGGATCTTGTCGTCCCGCCCCCCGGTAGCCTGCACCGCGATGGTGTACATGCTGAGGAACTCCGACGGATGCGACTTGCCGTCGTACTTCTCTGGTACATCTGGCTTGAAATTCTTCGTGCTGGGCCACTGGACTTGCCGCAGCTCACGAGTAAACGCAGGGCAACCTACCGCGTACGGCAAGTCGCCTGGTTCCCCTGGCGCATGCATGTCGACAGAGGGCCCAGCGCGCTGGTCCGATTGACGTCGCGCTTCTCTTCGGCGCTCAATGCGAGTACGAGCGTCTTCTTGCTGTCGTTCGTGAAGAACTTGGCGCTGATCGCGACGAGCTCGTGGATCTGATGACGCGGTGGAGTCGCTGTCGAGGTGGATCCGGCGAGTCGGCGATCTTGGCCTTCGGGGCGGAGAGTGCACAGTGGTTGCACCCCCACCGGTCTTGTCACCACCGGCTCGTGCCTGGCTGACTTGCCGCGGCTGCGACGTGCTCGGCTGCCGTTGAGTGTCGCCGTTGGCGAAGCCGATGAGACTCTGAATGGTGGCCCTCCAGTCGTCGATCTTGTCTGCCGTTGGAGGGTAGTCCAGGAGCAGTTGAGCTCGCGTCAAAGCTTCTGCTGTAGTGGCGGGTGGCGGTGGCGAACGGTGCGAGGAGCGGGATATGCTCGGACTTCTAACTATGTTAGAAGGAGCAGTATCCCGTCCAGGCGACCGTGCCTCGCTCGTGCCAGCATGTTGGCGTGCATGCTGGTCTTGAGCACTCCGAGATCCACCAGCTCGATCTTGGTCCAGCAAACGCATGTTACCGTGAGTACCATGACGCTGCCGGTCCCGCGCCTCCTGAGATGGGCGCGGTGCATGTACGGACGCCGAGGTCTTGGAGTGCGCCCGGTCGTTGTGGGAGCCGGCTACGCCGCCGATGGGCAGCGCAGCCTTGTCCTTGGACCTGGCAGCATCGTGAGCTCCCTCGTCGATGCTCGTTCTTCCGCCGACGTCTGCCCCATCAGCCGTTTGCTCCGGCGGTGGTGGGTTCGGTGCGGACGGAGCAGCCGCCTCCGAAGCCTTCTTCTTCGGCGGCATGTCGATGAAGATGATGAAGATCTAGCTCGTGTGAACGCCGGATCTGGTTCACACAACCTCGACCCCCCTACCTGGCGCGCCAAAGATGTCGGGGGACTAATCCACGAGCACCTATGGGACCGGCGGACCGATTCCCTTTCGATTCGGCGGGGGCGAGGGTCGCACGAAGAGCGGATCGAGGCAAAGCACACGAGCAGTTTACCCAGGTTCGGGCTGCACGGATGCGTAAAACCCTACTCCTGCTTTGTGGTTTGTATTGAGTTCTTGCTCGGGAGCGCGGAGTGCTACAGTACACCCCAGCAGCTAACGAGACCGAGCGTGAGTGTTCTCTTCCTCCCCCTCCACGTTGCGCATGGGCCTCCTTTTATATGCTCAAGGGGTCACCGACAGGTGGCAACGTAGACAAGGGTAAAAATGGAAAGGTGTTGCGGTTGGTACATCTACCTGCTACAGTGTATCATACCTAACCCTGACGGCAGGGGACCAGGGCATTAAATGCCCGTCTGCGTCGCCTAAATAGTGCAAAAGGGACCGTCAGGGACGCCACCGCTCGCCACGATGGCAATCTTGTCAGTGCCGCTTGCCACCGTGCACCGCTGGCTGCACAGCCTCCCGCCACGTACGCCTGGAAGGGTCCTAGAGCGACACGTTGGTGGATGTGCTGGAGCGCGGGCACAGAGTGGTGGCTTGCCGCGGCAAGCGCCTTGCCGCGGTCGTTGTCTTGTCGCGCCCGGGAGCTTGTCACTCCCCGGGCCTTGCCGGGACGCGTGGCGCGTCACGGCAAGTTCCTTGAGATGCCTTGGTTGGCCTTCCCGGGAAGCTCCTCTTGCCGGGGTCTTGTCTCCTTGTCTTGGATACTTTGTCCTTGAATGGCTCCAAAGGAACCATGGAGGACCTTGGCGGTCACCCGGCAAGCCTTGTCGCGGGATGCTGCGACTGCCCGTGCACAAGTTCGGGATACTAGGGTACCCCTACTCTAGTACACCGACACGCCGCCCACCTATCGACACCCCGACGACCTTCAGGTATATCTTCCTTCAAAACCGGCATAGCTCTACTTCCCCAGATTGCTACGTCGCTGCATGTGCACCATTTTCCACCTCTCAGCCCCCCTCGTAGTTAGGCTCGATTGGATGGTCCAACATCACCTAATTTTTTAGGGATTTTTACATCTGTGCCCCTGGTTCCTTAGCTGTACACATTCATCCCCACGCTCTTAACTTTTGCTCACTTTTCCCCACTCCCTTGGCTGAAACTCCCACAAATGTGCAAACTGGATGTTGCCGTGGGGTCAATGGCCTGACCCTTAACTCTGACTGGTGGGGCCGCATAGGCATGCATGCAACTAACCGCGGCCGTGGGGTAGCACGTGTCCCTGGAACATGCCAGAAACGTCCCATCGTATAAGAGGGGAAAACCACATCGCCCCTACCATTTTCCCCCAAATCCCGTCCTTGTCACATCGTCTCCCTCTCCCCCGCTGCATCATCTCGCTCTCCTCCACCGCACCATCTCGCTCTCCCCCACCGCATCCTTGTCCTCACCTTCAATGCCTCCCTCATGGCGGATACTCGTGGCGACACCGGCTCAGCGGCCGGAGATCTGCAGGGCGCGGTGACCGCGGCAGCAGATGCAGTGCAGGACATTGGTGGTGTCCACGATGGTGCGAGGAAACTCGCAACCATTGTCGCGGCTATAGATGTGGAGAAGGAGGTGGTAGGCTCTGCCTTAGTGCTACCGGAGCTGAAGGTGACGGCGTCGAGCGGCGCAGTCCATCTAGATGCACAGCCTGGCGAGGAGAAGATGGTATAGGAGGTACTTCCATTTGCTTGTACCCTAGTTGCAATATTTAGATTGTAGAGTTAGTCCCTAGTTTCATTGGTTGGATTGTGATTCGTAAGGTAGTACAGATGGTTAGAGTAGTTGGTTTGAGGGATGGGATTTTCTGTAGGGTTAGGGGATGGAGTTTTTTTGTACATTTTTTTTGGATTATATTCGTTGCCAAAATGCTAGAAAGATCTTAATGAGAGATAGGGATCTCTGTGCTTAAATGCTACACATGATTATTAGATTTGTTTTTGAATGCTACACAGATTGGGGTTTCATGTATGCTTAGATTTGTTTTTGAATGCTACACAGATTAGTGCTTTGAATTTCATATGCCCAAATGGAATGCATTAATTTGGATGTACCAATCAATTGATTAAGAACTTACTTGATTCATTTGTATATAAATTTGTCCACAATATGTAGTTATATTAGCTTTGTTGTTCAATGTGTGTGCATGACAATGGAAAATGCAAACATGATCATAGTATGGATAAGATGATCAATGTGTCATGTGTGCATATCTAAATTATCAAATGGCTTCTGTATTTACTAGTAATGGATGTAATTGTATATTCAGGAGGATGATTCTATGGGGAATAAGACGAAGCTAGCCCTTACTGGGTTCGACCCGTATGAACCAGAGTACAGTGACGACGAAGAATATGAGGTAAGCCTACTTGAAATTTAGACTGTTCATTTAGTTCCTTTGACATGGTGTATATGAATCTATAATGTGTTAATGTAATTCATTCATGTGTGCAGTATGATTCTGGCGAAGATGTGTACAAAGGCAACATCGCGTCTTTCACAGTGAAGGGGGTGGAGAAGATCAAGGCCAAAGGAGTTGCTTCCTTCTACAACCACAAGATCAAGAAGTGGCATTGCCCCTACTGCACCACCAAGCCAAAACCAAAGGATGTCCGCTTCGATCACCTGGTGTCTCATGCAGAGGATGTAGCGATTTGCGGGGAGGAATACAAGATCAGGGGGCAGCATGCTGCCCTCGCGAAGGCCCCTACTGCACCACCAAGCCAAAGCCAAAGGATGTCCGCTTCGATCACCTTGTGTCTCATGCAGAGGATGTAGTGATTCGTGGGGAGGAATACAAGATCAGGGGGCAGCATGCTGCCCTTGCGAAGGCCCTGACTCTGGTGTGATGTGATGAACTGAGTGTGGCAGCATGTTTTATCTGTATCTTTTGGGTTACTTTTGGTAAACTGAATGTGGTTGTTTGGTAAACTTTGTGTGGTGTTATCTAAACTTTGTGTGTGACCTATGGTAGTAATGTATTATGCTATCTATATTTGTATGTCCTTAAATTTGCCTGTGGTGTATGGTTAGTTCTATTTATATGTTGTGAGCTATGAGTTTAGGTGCTGCAATGATCACACATGTTGCTTTAGTCTTGCTTCACTGATCAGACATGCTACAAAGAATAAGCAAAAAGAGCAAATAGTCCATCATTTCATCAAATATTCCAATAACAGAGCAAAAAATAACATTTAAATGAAGATAGTCCATCATTTGATCAAGTATTCCAACAACAGATCAAAAATTCCAATAACATATCAAATATTCCAATTTGAATTTGAGGCAAAATTTGAATTTGAACCAACACTTGAAGTCCATTGCCCTAGGTGTGATTGCAAAGTTTGCTAAACTATTACAAATGTTAGGTGATCAATCCGATCTCTTTTGCATGGTAAAACTTATAGTCCTGAGAAATGTGCCAAATAGTCCTGAGGTTCATTTGTAATAAAGTGTTTTTTGGACCTACTCCAAATGAGCCAAATATTTTTTATTAACACCTATCCTGAGATCCAGCCCAGCCCACTCTGCCTCGCCCGTCGTCCCCGATGCGGACTCCGCTCGGGAGTCCGCCGCCGCGCCGCCACCTCGACGTCCGGGCCGCCCCGGACTCTGCGCCGCCCTTGCCACACCGCCTAGCTCGCGCCGCCGCTTCCCGTGCCTCGCCCTGCACGCGCGCCACCGTCACCGAACTGCCGCTGCCGCCGGAAACCGCCGCCGGCGGTTTTTCGAAGAAAACCGCCCCGACCGGTATAAACCGCCGAAAACCCATCCCGGTTCTTTTGTTTTTAGTCTCGGTTTAGATCGGTTTATTTTTTTGGTTGAGTTTGTTTAGGAAACGTTCGCTGTTTATCCCTCCGCAACGAATGAATCCATTCATTAGGTTTTCGTAGTGAACGTTCGTTCGATAGGCTTTTTCTTTTATTTTATTTTGGCCAGGGACCTATCTGTGATGATTTTATTTACAGATTAGTCCCTCTGTTTCAAACGATCACTACTTTTTACTCGGTTGTCCAAATCCAACGAAACCAACATCCACGTCTTCGTTATGATCTCCTCTATCAAGTAATCCAACTCAAACGTGTTTTTGAAAAGTTTAAAATTTGAATTAGATCAGATTTGAATTCAAACTTCGTTTGATCATAACTTGAGTTTCGTAGCTCCGTTTGAGTTGATTCTTTTTGCAAATCGAAGCTCTTGACCTAAACTTTCTGATAAGGCTAAATTCACATAATTTTGGTACTATTAGAAATTGTTTTATGTTGCAAGAGCTACTTGCTTGGTTTTGATGTTTTCCGAATCGACTTCTTCGATCTTTCTGGTCTTTTGAGTGATTGCTTATGTGTGGTTACTATTGCTTGATTACGATAGATTGACCGGAGTGTGACGAGTAGAGCTATCAAGATTTTTGAGTGCGAATCATCTGCATCAACATTGCAGGCAAGTTCACACTTTGATCATATCCCTTTCATACCCAATTTTTATGCATTAGTTTCCCCCTCAAACATTGCATGAGTAGGATTGATAACATGTGGGTATTGGGAAGTAGTTGATGAGGTAGGAACCTATTGCCCTGCATTCAAACCTTGGGAGTTACTATTACATTATGCTTATAGTGCCAGGTTATGCTCATAGACGTGGATTGGGTTTTGAGAGTATTCATGACAGATGTGAGATTTTTAATTAATGGTTTACTTAAGGTGGCAACTTAAACACACATCTGGGTGGATTGAGGTACCTGGGTATTCCAAGATTTCCTGTCTAGGCACCTGGGTAGACCAGGATTGCCTGTTTTTTAATGGACCGCCACCCAGGCTCAAAGGGATCATGAGATCATTCATGCTAGAAACTTCCGTGTGCAGCCACAAGCTATTATGGGCTCTAGCATAGTTGAATAAGTCGTGCGAACTCTTACAGGGTAGACTATCAAATGTAGGGGAAAGTAGGTGTAACGGTCTATCCATCGTAAGGTGCTAGCGCTTCTGAAAAACTATGTCTCGGTCATCCGTTTCTCAAACACCATGTAGTGCGAGAAATCCAACGGAGGCGATCGAGTCTTGTGGGGAAAAGTGCGCAAACCTCTAAAGAGTGTATAAACTAATCATGATTAGCCGTGTCCCCGGTTATGGACATCTTGAGTATCTAGTACCTGGATTATCATGTGAATCTCAACATGTTACTCTAATATTTAATTTTGTTGGTTTTTTTTAATGATGATGCTTAATTGGGATTAAGAATGCTGTCAACCATTTTCAATGTTTAACAACCACCATGATAGTTAAATAAAATTTATTCCTTTGTAGTAGGGAAAAATTGGCTTTTCGCAAAAACCTTATAACCATAGAGCTTTTCCACCAGCCAAATATGCATGTAGTGATAGCCTTTATTCATCATTCTCTATGGTGTGAATTTGCTAGTACATTCAATGTACTGACCCTTTGTGGCTGCAACGTCTCATGTTGCAGGTTCATCTTACAACGAGTAAGTGATACGTTAGGTTTACGATTTCTACACTCAACTTTGCCGTTGGTGTTGATGGGAATCCACAACCTTGTTACTTCCGCTATTCTGGATTGAGGTAATAGTATTTACGTTACTTTTTACATGTAATTTACCTCTGTTATAAATCCTCGAGTACTGTGTGTGTCAGCATACCGATCCAGGGATGACACTTAAGCACAGAGACTTGATCCATTCGGGTCGGGTCGCTACAAGATGGTATCTGAGCACATGTTGACTGTAGAATATGACCCTCGAAACTGGCAATCCCATAGCAAAGATTTTTCTCTACAACTTTCCCTTTCAAAAAGATCTTTTACCTCTCTTCTCTTCGGAGCTTATTCAAAAATTCCCTTTAGTGAGACCATACTCCTTTCCCCTTTTGACCACACGAAGATTCGACTGATGAGACCACTCCAAGAAGTACAAGATATCGGACAACTAAGACCACTTTGGAATGAAGAGTATTTTTCGTGCATCTGAATAATGGAAACTACAATGGTTGAAGACCGAAGACTAGGAGATTTTGAAGGCTCTAAAGAATTCCCAGATTTTATGACCTAGGAAGGCTACCCTTATGGAACTTGGCAGACCATGGAAATTGTCAATACCCGAGATCAAGGTGTATCAGAGAAAGACCGAAGCATGGTGAGTTAAAAACTCAACATTTTGTCAAGGAACACCCTAAGGTAGGAGATATCAACTATGGAGAGATAGCTCATGGAAATGACAAGAGCAGAAACACGGCTATCCATGAGGGTATCGCTCGCTTATGCTATTGTCACCGTGCTGAGTTAAAGCATGTATATGCATGGAAGGATTGGATGGTACAAGGCTGATAAAACACCTATCAGCAAGACGAAGTTTTAACTTTAGCTGGTGTATCACCGGGATCTGGAGTGTTACGTCAAGAAGTTAAGATGGATCTGCAGGAAGCAGTATTTGATGAGGAAGCGTTCCGTGAAGAACTCAGGACCCAGAAGCTGAAAGTAGCCAAGCTGGAGGAGCTACAACCTCGAGATACCGGAGATTTGTCAGAAACTGAAGGACAGTATGACCATGGTTCATGTGAAGGATGTTGAAACCAGAAGTTTGGAACGCAACTCCAGAATATTAAAGGACGTCACAAGAGACTTCGCGTCAATAGAGTTGATCTGGCAAAAGAACTTGAGAAAGACAAGCATGATCTGAAGAAGCCATTGGAGGCATGAACAAGGCTTGAAGAGTTTGGAGATGTTGAAGATTTATTGACCTTTAGAAGACCAAACCCCTGTTATATACCTACGTTAGATGCGACGTTTGTGAGCTGTCATTTGTTTGATGTTTTTCCCGACGGCCACAAATAAAATCTGTCTTTTCAAAACTATTGTTTGTATTGTGTGTATCCCTCTCTATCTCTCTTATCTCACCCCAAACCCATGGACCCAATAGAGGATGAATGAAGATGAGCTTGTATTTTCTGGACCAATGAGTTAGTTGGAGACGGACCGATGGATTCAGAACATGGAGGATCACATGAAGAATAACCCTGTAGACGGAAAGGATATGACCCAGCATGCTCTTCAGTGCTTTGAAAGGGGTGCTGCTACTTGGTGGAGAATGTACCAAACCATCAATGGATGGCAAGGAGTAACCACTTGGAGAGAATTAAAGTTGACTCTGCAAAGATCTCACCTTGTGTCCCAGAATTTGAAGCCTTATGGAAAGGATAAGAAGAAACCTTGTGCATGCAAGATTTGTGGAGAAATAGGACACACCCATAAAGAACACAAGGATGAATGCCCTAATTGTGAAGGAAGTCACCCAGTTGAAGAATGCCCAACTACGCAGATTACTTGTTTCTTATGTAAAGGGACTACCCACTATCCTGCCCAGTGTCACATTTACCCCATGGTACAATGAACCATCCAGCAGAAGAAAGAAGTAATGAAAGGAGCCCTCATGGAAATTTTATAAGAAGCTGTGATGAAGGAAGAGATGGAGGACACACCTAAAGAAGACCCGAGAAAACCTACACTAAGTCTTGCTATTCATGTGGAGAAGAAGGACACATCTCCCAAAATTGTTTGAATGGGGATCTAGTAGAATTCCCGACAGAGGAAGTAGAGTATGACCCACAAAAAATAGAAGCCCTAATTGGAATGGCAAAGTCCAGAAAGAGAAGCAGAGTGGATTCCAGGAAGGATCTGAGTCATATCACATGTTATAGGTGCAAGGAGTCAGGGCACTACCTCAACAGTTGCCCAAAAAGGAAACCTCGATACTTGCCAGAAGTAATATGTTTTAGTTGTAATGGAGCAGGGCACTTTGCCAGAGAATGCCCCAAGGAGAAGGAAACTTGTGCTAGATAGTTGAGTTTGCAACAAAAGAAATGGAGTAATAGAAGTGAGAACATTTTCTTTTATATTGAGGTGTTGAGTTGAGACATGTAATGGAAAAGCGAGAGATTGTAATCACTTGAGAATGAATAAAGTTAGCATCGTTGGTACTGACATGGATTTTATGAGTTGTTACCCTATGAAGAAGAATTTTGACCATTTTTGAGGATAAGAGAAATATGGTCTATGGAAGATTTGTGCATTTTAAGGGTGGTAGTACCCTGTAAGAACCCTTGACCCCTGGAAAAGATAAGGATACTCCACTGAGTGGTTTTCAGACAAAATGAATACGAGTTTTGTCTCGATATGTGTGATACCCCAAGAGTATGTGGGATGAAGTTGGAGACCGTCAGTTGTTTGGACCAAATGTGATCAAGGAGTCAGAAGAGAATGTTAAGTTGATTCGAGATAGACTGAAGGTAGCTCAGTCCAGGCAGAAGAGTTATGCAGACTTAAAAAAATGCAAGGAGGTAGTCTATGAGATTGGAGACAGAGCATGTCTTCGTCCCCTCTGCGAGGAGTTAAACAATTTGTAGTTAAGGGAAAGTTAGCCCGAGATTTGTAGGACCATACCGAGTTTTGGAGCATATGGGAGAAGTGGCCAACAAGTTGGAGTCACCCAAAGGATTGTCAGGAGTTCATGATGTGTTTCATGTTTCCCAGTTGAATAAGTGCCATGCAGAGATGGCCAATATTCCCCTGTAAGGACACTTGACCCTGGAAAGGATAATGATGTTCCACGAAGTGGAATATGGACTTCATAAGTATAAGTTTTTATCTCAGTATGAGGGATATCCCATGAGGATGAAGAGATAAATTACTATTGGATATAAAGGAGGTATGATGTCGGAAATATGGATCAATGGAAACTCCATGAGGAGTCTGGGTGATCGTGTCCTAGTTTGGTGCCAATAGAAGGAAGGAAGACAATACAATTGGATGGATTTAAGAATACTAGGAAGATGGAAGTTGGAATAATGATCAGTTGTCCGATGATAAGTTCAAGGACTACAAGTGATGAGATGGGCCATAACCCACAGGCCCCAGGACTTGCCAAGAAGCGAGCACACTCTTGCTGAAGGAAAAACCCTGGAAGAGGATAGGCCCTTATCGATAGACGATCTTATAGGAGTAACACAAAACCTGAGAGTTGTGAAGGAACGATAGATGGTTGTTTGGCTTGCAGAATCTATGGATTTATCTGAACTTGGTTCGTCGACAAGAGAAGTTCTGCAATGCTTGTGAGGATGACCGAGTGTTACAATGCGAGATTCACTAAAGCATATACATGGTAATGATTTTAGTGCGGGATGGATTGATCACCATACCGACTTACTCTTATTATTCACCTTGCTATATGGGATGGTAAATCTGAGTGACTTACCTATAGTAGAGAGACGACGATCAAAATCCTGTTTAAACCTTAGAATGGTATAGCAATTTTTCCCTTGTATAAGGCAACTTTTGCCAACCGTAAGTTATACGGTGAGGATCAACCCAGACCCATTTCCTGCAGGAGAAACCATAAATTGTTGACCACCATGAGATATCGATTAGTTGTTTAGTACTGGCGCCAAACCCGTCAGCTAAGAAGACCCAATCTCAGAATAACCTTACCAAGATGAAAGGACAAAAGAATTGAGGAAAAGGTTATGCCACTACCGGAAGAGCCAGGATAAGGAATTATCCTGAAGATCCAAGAAGACCGACAGTGTTAACAAAAAAAATGGAGTATATGAGTTTTGATGGAACCGTAACCATGCTTCTAAGGGTGGTAGCACGCCAGACCCCGGAGACGATTGATGAAATTTTGAAGAGACCCCGAACCTAACCTATTTCTTTCTAGCCTCTCTGAATCTCGAGGACGAGATTCATTTTAAGGGTGGTAGGTTTGTAACATCCCAAAATTCTAAATTTTGGAATGTTATAATAAATAGATTGATTGATTGATTGTTTGATTGTGGTGTGATTGATTGAGTGAAATTTGAAACTTTTGAAAGTTAAATGAGAGGGAATAAAAGGACTTTCCCAAACTTTCACCTTTTCTTTTGATCCCCGTGAATTCAAATTCTTTTCAAATACAAAACCCTAGAGAGAAGATGACATGACTTCTTCCATTATTTAAATGACAAGGGGTGTTGAAAACATTTGGATTTCATTTGGAAAATATTTCCAATTCAGAAACTTTAAGCAACTCAACGATTTTCATGAGAGGAGATAAAATGACTTCTTCAAATTATGAAATATGAGTTGGGAGTTTCAAGGATCAAAATTCAAAGCCCTTTTGAAATTATTTTAAATTTGGAATTGTTTGAGTTTTATTCAAATTGTTTTTCTACAAAAATAAAATATATGGAAAATAGGGTAACATGATTCCCTACACTAGAAAATTGGAGAAAAATTAATCTAAAATCATTTTGGTATTTTTAAAATGATTTTTATTGGATTTTAATAGACCAGTAGCACTCTTTGAATTATCTGAATTTGGGTGGATTTTATTTGGCATCATAAAAATGTTCACGTTTTAGACAATCCTTTTCTGAAAATTTGGATATATTATATGCCTATATAATATTTTTAGTTATTTCGTTTTTATTATTTTAATTGTCTGGAAAATGTTTTTTTTTTTAACTTTCCCCAACTGGGCCAGGCCAGCCCAGCGCTAGGCCAGGCCAGCCCACTCCGCCTCGCCCATCGTCCCCCATGCGGACTCCGCTCAGGAGTCCGCCGCCGCGCCGCCACCTCGACGTCCGGGCCGCCCCGGACTCTGCGCCGCCCTTGCCCCTTATGCACGCCGCTCCGCCTCCTCCCTCCTATAAAGCCGCGCACCGCTCCCCGCCTCCTCTCGCTTCGCGCCACCGCCACCGCCGAGATCGGCAGCCGCCGCCGCACTTCGCGCTGCCGCACCACCCCGCCGCCCGCGCCGCCATAGCCGCCGCTCGTCGTTGCCGCACCGCCTAGCTCGCGCTACCGCTTCCCGCGCCTCACCCTGCCCGCGCGCCGCCGTCGCCGAACTGCTGCTGCTGCCGGAAACCGCCGCCGGCGGTTTTTTGAAGAAAACCGCCCCGACCGGTATAAACCGCCGAAAACCCGCCCCGGTTCTTTTGTTTTTAGTCTCGGTTTAGATCGGTTTAATTTTTTTGGTTGAGTTTGTTTAGCAAAAGTTCGCTGTTTATCCCTCCGCAACGAACGAATCCGTTCATTAGGTTTTCATAGTGAACGTTCATTCGATAGGCTTTTTCTTTTATTTTATTTCGGCCAGGGACCTATCTGTGATGATTTTATTTACAGATTAGTCCCTCTGTTTCAAATGATCACTACTTTTTACTCGGCCGTCCAAATCCAACGAAACCAACGCCCACGTCTTCGTTATGATCTCCTCTATCCAGTAATCCAGCTCAAACATGTTTTTGAAAAGTTTAAATTTGAATTAGATCAGATTTGAATTCAAACTTCGTTTGATCATAACTTGAGTTTCGTAGCTCCGTTTGAGTTGATTCTTTTTGCAAATCGAAGCTCTTGACCTAAACTTTCTGATAAGGCCAAATTCACATAATTTTGGTACTGTTAGAAATTGTTTTATGTTGCAAGAGCTATTTTCTTGGTTTTGATGTTTTCCGAATTGACTTCTTCGATCTTTCTGGTCTTTTGAGTGATTGCTTATGTGTGGTTACTATTGCTTGATTACGATAGATTGACCGGAGTGTGACGAGTAGAGCTATCAAGATTTTTGAGTGCGAATCATCTACATCAACATTGCAGGCAAGTTCACACTTTGATCATATCCCTTTCATACCCAATTTTTATGCATTAGTTTCACCCTCAAACATTGCATGAGTAGGATTGATAACATGTGGGTATTGGGAAGTAGTTGATGAGGTAGGAACCTATTGCCCTGCATTCAAACCTTGGGAGTTACTATTACGTTCTGCTTATAGTGCCAGGCTATGCTCGTAGACGTGGATTGGGTTTTGAGAGTATTCATGACAGATGTGAGATTTTTAATTAATGGTTTACTTAAGGTGGCAACTTAAACACACATCTGGGTGGATTGAGGTACCTGGGTATTCCAGGATTGCCTGTCTAGGCACCTGGGTAGACCAGGATTGCCTGTTTTTTATGGACCGCCACCCAGGCTCAAAGGGATCATGAGATCATTCATACTAGAAACTTCCGTGTGCAGCCACAAGCTATTATGGGCTCTAGCATAGTTGATTAAGTCGTGCGAACTCTTACAGGGTAGACTAGCAGATGTAGGGGAAAGTAGGTGTAACGGTCTATCCATCGTAAGGTGCTAGCGCTTCTGAAAAACTATGTCTCGGTCATCCGTTTCTCAAACACCATGTAGTGCGAGAAATCCAACGGAGGCGATCGAGTCTTGTGGGGAAAAGTGCGCAAACCTCTACAGAGTGTATAAACTAATCATGATTAGCCATGTCCCCGGTTATGGACATCTTGAGTATCTAGTACCTGGATTATCATGTGAATCTCAACATGTTACTCTAAAATTTAATTTCGTTGGTTTTTTTTTAATGATGATGCTTAATTGGGATTGAGAATGCTGTCAACCATTCTCAATGTTTAACAACCACCATGATAGTTAAATAAAATTTATTCCTTTGTAGTAGGGAAAAATTGGCTTTTCGCAAAAACCTTATAACCATAGAGCTTTTCCACTAGCCAAATATGCATGTAGTGATAGCCTTTATTCACCATTCTCTATGGTGTGAATTTTCCAGTACATTCAATGTACTGACCCTTTGTGGCTGCAACGTCTCATGTTGCAGGTTCATCTTACAACGAGTAAGTGATACATTAGGGTTACGATTTCTACACTCAACTTTGACGTTGGTGTTGATGGGAATCCACAACCTTGTTACTTCCGCTATTTTGGATTGAGGTAATAGTATTTACATTACTTTTTACATGTGATTTACCTCTGTTTATAAATCCTCGAGTACTGTGTGTGTCAGCATACCGATCCAGGGATGACACTTAAGCACAGAGACTTGATCCATTTGGGTTGGGTCGCTACATTAATGTTTCAAAAACCTAAGGGAACCCTACCTCCTCTCCTTGAACTATGTGCAACGTTGTATGTGATAGCTCATATGTGTGATGGTTTTTCATGAAAATGTCCATAGACCAAGTTTATGATTTTTGGTTTATAACATGTCACACGAGACAACATTGTGCGCAGGTTTTATAGTTATTTTGATTTTTTATATATTAATGGTGCTCATTTGATCTCGATTGTGCCACCTAGGTTTTTTTGAAAATTTATGTATACCAAGTTTAGTATTTTCCTCGTTAGTGTGTCTTATAAAACGACGAACAACGAAGGTTTCAATTTTTTTTCTATTTTTTATAAATTAGTTATGCTCGGTCAATGCCTAGATAACCCCGTTGACCAGCTCTAAACCCCTCTAAACCCCGCGGGGTTTCGCCTAACCCTAGCTCCGAACATCAGCCGTCCGATCATACACTAGCGCCAAGCGACATCCCTCAGATGTGGTCTTCTAGAAGGGCTGGTTGCATGCAGGCTCCGCGCCGTTGGATCAGATGGACTGTTCTGCATTGTTGGGTAGTGGGGCGATCCGCGAGATATTCTCCCATTGGTTGTGCTCGCCCACCATTGACTTCGCGAAAAAAATGTAGTTACTGGGCCCAAAATGAAACCAAACTCTAGTTGGGCCATCGCATTGGCTCTGTTTTTTTTCTTGACCCTTGCTTTGAGTTCCCGATGCCGCGGCGAGTGTGAAAACGAGCTAGTTCACATTTGACCCCATTACTGCCACGATGAAATAACACATTGCACTACGGCTATTTAAGCCACCCATCACCTTCTTCTTCTTCTCACATCCCTCATCTATCTCCCATCCTATGCCATCTGCCCTTATTGTTCTTTGACCCCATCCTATGCCGGAGAGGCTCTTCCCTGCCGGCATGTACGTTGAGTGTACACTACGTGTGTGGCGATATCAAGGTGGAGGACCGCAAGGGGCTTCACCGAGTTCTTCCTCGCGGCCGGCTACCACCACCTCCCATGGGGATCTCCAACGATGTTCCGCATCGAGGAGGTCATCCAAAACGGGGTGGTGGTTACTATCCTTTCCCACTTCACCAACCCCTTCGATGCCTTCTACCTCGGCCGCGTGTTTTCATGTGGCTGCGAGTTCATCACTTTCACCACCCACAACATCTTCACGGAGTACAACAACATCTTCCCCACAGCGTCGCACATGCACACTCTGCCGTACCCCATCGACAACACCCCGGAGGAGCAGTGAAGGGTGCCCGAAGGAGTAAGGTGGAGGAGGAGAGAGGTGGAGAAGGCGGTGGCTAGGGTTTAGAACCCTCTATCTTTTGTTTGAATCTATGTTATGTTATTAAGTTGTAAATGAACTATATGATCATGCTCTGGGCTTGTTGGACCTGTCTATGTTATGTTATTAAGTTTTCTATCTATCATATTATTAAGTTCTTGCTAGTTGTAGTTTTTTGAATTATTGATTGTTTTCTTGAGAGAGCTCACTTTGTTTGTAAGAACCTAGTGCATGCATAGCTAAACAAGCCACCACCACATCGAGGAAGCTTCGTCGATGATGAGGGTTTCGAGTTCCTTAATGGTGATGGTATGCTTACTCACCATCTCCATAAGCATACAAAACATAGTGAGCTTCTTTCCTTTGAAGGAGCACATGAACTTATTTAGTTTAGCAAGCATCGGATCATCTATATCATCATTATCATAATTATCCTCCGCATCAAGATACTCATCACAAGGAGTAGAAGGAGTTAAAAGTGGAGGGTTTGATCGTGGGGTTACCTTGACCTTGTCAGGAGAGTTTTGGCCCTCTCCATCTTCTACCATGGCCTTTGACTAGCCACAAAGTGTTTTGAGAATCTTGAGCTATGTAGCCACCTAGTGCATGCAACAAAACAATAAAAAATATCGTTCAATTTGTTTGTCATAGCAAAACGGGTGCAGATGCGAGCGGATCAAAAAGGATCAAATGATGTTCTAAATCAAGGAGACAAGCATCGACGCATGCAGGCAGTGACCGTCGCTGCGTCCGTGGTGGCTGGCGTGCACGAACATGGCTCGGTTGGCACGCATCGGTGCATGCATGCAGGCTAGCTGCATGCATGCATAACAGGCTAGCTGGATACCCCATGCATGCATTGCAGGCTTCTGTCGTGGCGGCGCATGCAGACATTACATGCAACGGCCCAACAGGCCAACGAAAGCACAACCCAATGGTCGAACATCGCCATCGTCCAAGGCCGCCCCACTTGTCAGGTCTAACGGCTGACACAGTGCAACGCGGCCCCACTCATTAGAGTTAATGGTCAAAGCACTATCCCGATGGCATCCACCGTTTGTGACCATTTCTGAGGGTTTTGTACAAGAGAGTGGGGAAAAGTGAGCAACCGTTAAGAGCGTGGGGGAGTATGGCTAAGGAATCAGGGGTACAGATGTAAAAGACCTATTTTTATTGTTAGAGGTAAAGCTACTTCATGGAGTCAAATCTTGTACTTGATTCAAACAAGAAATAAAGGGGGAAATTTAGTATGAACATCAGACTTGGTACAAACAGTAAAGAAAGGGGGTGAAAGTAGTACAGACTGGTCACCCAACCGGTCTCTTGGTCGAAAAGGGAAATATAGGGGAAACGCTATACACAGTGGTATGACCAGGACTAGATTTGCTATCACACATAGGAATAGGTGGCTAGAGTGAACAAAAATGGGACCAGCCCAGATATGTTTCTTGGTTGTTTGTTTCTCAGGGCAACAAACTCTGGATCGCCACTTTATGCCCCGGTTTAGGTACATGGTGTTGGACTACTGGTGCACCCACTGTCCCATGCCCTTATAGCAAATATTTAGCTATTCTTAATCTAATGCCCCTGGTAAAATGAAGCCATGCCACTGTTATAAGCCATGACAAGTTTATCCAATTGTTTTTGCTAGTAATTGTTTGAGACTCTGACTGTTTCCTTTGTAGCTTTTTGTGCAAACGGGGATATCCATTTCACCTCATTGCTATTGCAACCTTTTGGTGCACTCCACAAAAAACATCTTAAAAGAAGTGACTTTTGTGTTGTTAACTAGAATGTCAAAATGGAACCGTTGGTTCATTTCGGTGGAACTGCACAAATGAAGATCTGTGTTCCAATCTTCATCTTCCATATTGGCACCATAACCTTCCTTTAGGTAAGAATGATATTTAATCCATGTGTTCACCTCTATTTTGCGACTGCCATGAGAAAATAATGCTATTGTTTACTAGTACACTTGTACTCCCTCACTGACAAAACCAAATCTGAAATAGAAGGCCAATCATGTACTTAGTTTCACCAATTGGTCAGGAGAAACAGAAACAGAGCAAGAAGAGGAATACAAAGAAGAAGAAGAAGAAGAAGAAGAAGGAAATGAAGAAGATCACACGATGGTACCGTCCTATGTTATCCTGACATCTTGCTAGTGGTATTGTATTGTTGTGTTGCTACTAGTCTTAATTTACTTGAAGAAATGTAGCAGAGTAGTACTCCCTCCAATTCTTTTTAGTCCGCATATAAGATTTGGTCAAAGTCAAACTTTGTAAAGTTTGACTAACTTTATAGAAAAAAATATTAACATCTACAATACTAAAAGTATATGTTATGAAAATTAATTTCTTCATGTATCTAATAGTATTGATTTCATAGCGTGGATGTTGATATCTTTTCCTACAAAGCTAGTCCAATTTTTACAAAGTTTGACTTTGACCAAATATTATATGCAAACTAAAAAGAAAAGGAGGGAGTACTTGGCTTGATGACACACCATACTAATTAACTAGATTCTGGATGCATGTGCGACCCAGCTCTACACGATCAACAGTGCCAAGGTGATCTTACTGAAGCCGAGGCCTCAGTCGAGGCCATTCAAGGGCTCCGGCAACGTCTCCCTTACATGTGAGACGATCCTCCAGGAGCCCTTCCACTCCAGTCGTCTCTCCTGCAAGGTCACTTAATTAATTAGGAGTACTTAAGTAGTACTAATTAATTGCTACCTAATTTTCCAGTCAGAGTTACACAAATCTTTAGTAGCACCCTATGCTGAATCATGTACGTGTGTATGTGTGTTTGTGGATGTGAACCATGTGGTGGAGCAGGGAGGGAATCTTGGTAGTGTCATGACATAATAATGTTGTTGTTTTGCATGTCAATTTATTGCCATTGGTTCAATGAGGCAATGTTTTGCATATTGTACATCATGAATTTGATGCTGCTATTAAAGTAATATGTTAATGTCTTTCTATCCTTTCTCACTAAGCTAATGAAGGTTTCACCTTGTTTCTACTTGTGCAAACAGGGATCATGTTGTGCCAATCGTACATTTTAGTGGAACTGCACAAGAGAATACAATGAACTATATCCCAGCCGGTGCTTTAACTCTGCTGGAAGTTCTTGATAATCTTTCGACATAATCACACCACTGGTAAACAAGAGTAATGTCAACCATACATTTGAAGTGCACAAAAGTATATACTATTGAATGATTCCAGTGAGTGCTTTATCATCTCTTCTGGGACTACTTAAATAAGCTTCTTGCTCAGGTTGGTACTAGCCTAAGGCCTCCATCCATATTAGTTTGTTGTCACCTCTATTTATTACTGTGTTGCTACTATGATGAGAAACTCCTTTATCTTTGCATGTTAAATTTTTGCAACCTATGATACATGGCAATGCTTTGAGTGTTGAGCTAATTAGCACTGATTAAATAATCTAATACCTCTCTTTAATCAAGACTACTATGTTGCTAACTTTACCCATTAGGATAATGAGGGTGCTTCTATTTGTTAGTGTATGTTTCATCAACTAGTCCCACTATTACAGTAATCTCACTTTCTCAATATATTTGCCAACAAGGATGCTCTATTTTGGTGGAACTACACAGAAACTTTGGGTGCTTCATTGCCTCGACTGCATCCTTCCTTTCCTGTCAGTCGCTTATCTCGGCTTCCAGTCAAAGGAAATAGTAATTGATATGCTTCCTCACACAGGTTGGTATCGGTCTTTATCCTGATTATTGTGCTTTTCATATGTATTGGTAATTTGGTATTCTGCTACTGTTTCCTGATTTCATAAAGGAGTAACTTGGAGCCTGAACTTGCAGGCAAATCATTACATTGGGCGATTTGAGCAGAACTGCACAAAAAGATCAGATGGACAGATACTTATGCTACTGCTATGTACTCCAAAGTTCACTCAGACAAGCATCGATGTTGACAATAAGAAGTGCAAGAGTGAAAACAAACAATATTGCTTGGCGCATAGCCCAGAAAATCACAGCCAATCTTTGGTCCCAACTTGTGCCTTTTTGTTATCGGCACATATGGTAGCAAACTGTATGGCATGGAGTCTAAAGATTCTAGATAAGTTGGTTGACACGTATATTCATCTAGCACTTAACCAGTCTGCATGCTAGGGATGCTCCATTTCAGTTGAACTGCACCAAAAATTTTGGTGGTTCATTTTATCAACCGCCTCCTTTCTTGTCTGCAATGTAGAATTTTGGCGAGCTACAAGACCAAGATGAGCTAGTAAACTAGTTGGATGAAAGTAGCGGCCAAGTTGCTCAAACCTGCCTCGGCATCGAGGCCACTATCTCGAGGATAAACCTACAAGCAAAGTTCAGATTGTCGGTGCTTCCTCTTATGTACTCAAAAGTTTGCTCGTACAAGCATTAATTTTAGCAAGTACCACCGAGTGAACACCATTTACCAGTCTGTACCCTAGGTAATTAAGGTTTGTCCATGGATGATATTGGTTGTGATCTCTTAATCATTTGGATGCATAAACATGATGAAAATGTGTATATCTGAATCTTTTTGTGAATTACCTATGAATATTGTCTTGTGATCTATCAATCGTTTGGATGCATAGACATGCTGAACTTGTGTATATATGAATCTTTTGAGTTGTTGATTGTGAATGTTAGCTATGAATATGGACCTGTCCTATGAACCTGAGTTTGATACGAATGTTTACCTTTTCTGTTGTACTTGTGTGTGAACTTGTTAGAATGTCTACTGTGGAATTGTGACGTGTGAGTGTCAACGACACACCTTCTTCCTAAGAAGAATTGCACCTACTTGTTAGGGTAGCAACAGAGCATCAACTCCTTTTTATCTTTTTTATCTGTCTCCCCCTCCCCCGCTCAACCCCTGCCATAATGTTTTCGGACTCAAAACAAACATAGTATTGCATTGTTTTTGGGCATTGATGAAAAATCAAGTGCTGCTTTCTATAGGTTAGCCCGCCCACAAATGGGCTGCTGGTCCACTACAGACTGGGAGGCTAAAAATACAAGTTGTATGGTGCAGAGGCAAGTAAAAAACGCCAACGAGAGCCATCCACTAAAAAAATCGCATCTGATGTGCTTCTTCAGTCGTGCCGCCGGCCCCCTCTTTAATCTAGTTCGCTCCATTCCCCAACCGGCAGCACGGAACGGAAGTTTATTTCCCCCTCGCGCTGCCGAGGGATTGAAGAAGCGCGAGATCGAATCCAACACCGGCGAAGGCTGCTTGTCCAAGTGATTTTCAGATAAGAAACTGCATGTTTCAAAGGCAGAGCATTTAAATCAACATGCACTTTTCAAACATGGATAATAGAATGGAAATTTTATTCATGGTAAAAAATTGAACTAATAGCAAGTTAACATCATGTTGATCAACATTCATGTATAGCACATCTTCATATGATGCAAAGTCAAAAAGATATGCTATTTTCAAAATGGCAAGACAATGTTGAGTGTGCGAAAAACTGGGTAAACTAGGGACAAAATTTGGCAAGTGTTAGATATTTTTCAACTATATACACCAGTTGGAATTGAACCTGGGCAGTACAGATTTTGGGTGAGAGGGCTACAACCACTGGGCTAGTGTGGTATGTTCGAAAGAATGAAGGCGTCTTCCCCGGCTCCGGTTCTTTCCCGTCCATGTGCGCTCGCCGTGGCGCCACCGTATGCCGTTGTCAACATGCTCAACAAATGAGAGGAATCCATAGAGGATTGTACGCCGAGAGGCTGATAGTGGGAACACACCAGGTCCAAGCCATATGCAAGCAAGTGCCTCATTGGAAAAAAAAGCTTACTCCTAATTGTATACTGATGTTGGGGCCCACGGGTTCGTCAACCTAGTCAATAAACAAAATAAATTTCCAATGATGACTGTCATCGGGGAGCTTTGTTTTCAAGGGTATCAGGGATTTTTTTTGTTGTTTCAGGAAAGGGGTATCGGGGATCTAGCTGGTATCATATTTTTCAGAGGGCGAACAAGTATCAACTAGGCCTAGATTTTTTTTAACATGCTTAGCCCACGACATACCGAGATAGTGGTTTCAACTTATTTTTGAGGTCCATCATGTACGTACCGGCCTATGGGCCTCCCAGCCTAGGTTTTACTTTTTTTCTTAAACATCGGTAGCCTAATGTATTTTTATTAAAAACGCAGATCTCTGTTCTATTTATCTATATATAAGAATAACAATGCAGTGTCCAATTTATGTTTTCCCTTCTAACCGCATTATATATTTTATATTATTAGTATTATTGTATATTTAAGAGAGACTTATATATACATTATAAAAACATCACACGTCTTATTACCTTATGAAAGTAAATGCTTAACAGAAGTTGGCAAGGAAAATCATTGTTGTTTTTGACTAATAGACAAGGAAATTCCGGGTGATTGGGTATAAAAGCTTGCGAAGATTTTAAGGACCAATGTAATAATAACGCGCTCATTTTTCTTTTGAGCAATAACTCGCTAATTTTTTAATTTTATATATAATAGAATCTGTAGCTTTTGTTTATTTTTTGATATTAATTGCTCCTTCTAACCTACATTAAATATAGAACAAGCCCAGCTAATTTGTGTATTTCAAGAAAGTGCAAATGGGCTGGGATTTCTTAGAAAATATTAAATGGGCCGCATTGACGCGAAATTATTTGTTCACCCATCCTAGGAAATGGACTGTAAATTCCAGAAAACAAGGTTAAATATACGCCACATTTTGGCAGGCTGACATGTGGGCCAATAGGTCGAAGCCTATGCAAGGCATTGTCAACTTAGTCAACAAATGATTCTGACATCCACAACCATTGGATTTATATCCAACGGACGACATGCACCTTTAATCTCTCATCTTCTTCCTCCAGCGTCGCCGGGACCGCCTGCTCCGGCCTCCGGCAGCTAGTGGCTCTGCTTAGCATGCATCGGTGCGAAGCGCTACCCCACCGCCAGCCAGGCTATCCCTCCACCCCTCCACACCTCCTGTTATTCTCCACCGACTGTAGCCCCACGCCGCACCAGAACCAGTGATAACCCTTGTACTCCTCTCAATCTGCGACTCCACTGCCGCGTCATCCCATCTTCGGGTTGTTCCCGCCCGAGGCCTCGCCGTTGTCCACCGCCTTGCTTGTCACATCCCTAGCTGCTGGTAGTGCTCTAGGCTAGCTTCATGTGTGCATCATGTCTATATTTTTGAAACTTGAATTGAGGAATTTTGAAAGCCTCAAAACCCTAGATATAAGAAGGGCAAAAACCCCAAAAATCTCATTCATTGTTCCAAAATGCTCTTCCTAAATGTTTGATAATTTTTGGCAAGGGTTCTGGTCCCAACCAAAATATTGAACATTTTAGGAGGATTTATTTTTGTGACTCTGAATTTAATTCATTAGCTATTTGAATTTGAATTATATTCATATAATTAGAATATAATTTCAAATACCCCTGAAATATTTTATAAGCTTTTGGAAAAGTCCATCTAGCATTATAAAATATTCAGAGGAGTTTTTGGCATTGTTTGAATTATTTTTAAAATTCAAAACAGTGGCAAAATAATTTAAATAAAACAAAAACAGAATAAAAACGGAAATAAAAAGAGAGAGAGAGACTACCTGGGCCACTTACCTGTAGCCGGCCCAGCTGGCCAGCTCCTCCCGCTGGCCCAGCCCACCGCCGCCTCCCTCCCCTGTCGCCTTCCTCCTCTGCCAGGAGGACGGGCACGCACCCGGCGCGCGCGGCCACGCGCCCCGGCCACCTCCTCCCTGCCTGGCTGCCTCCTCCTCCCCTGGTCGCCTCCCGCGACGCCACGCAGCCCCTGGCTCCCTCTCTCACTCTCCTCGCTCTTTCCCTCCGTCCCTATCCTCCTCTGTTTCTCTCTCCCTCTCGTGCCGAGCGCAGCCGTCGCCTCCGACGCTGTTCGCCGCGGCCACCGGCCACCCCTCGCCTCGCCGATGCCTCCAGAAGAACCGCCGCACTTTCTTCTTCGTCTCCACCAACTCACGTGACGCCGGGAGCCCTGCATCGCCGCCCACGTCGCCGTTCCCCTCCTCGGCCACCGGAACTCGCCGCCGTTCGATTCGCCGCCGACAGGACATCCCCGAGCCCACTTAGCGTCTCGTCCGACTCCCCGTGAGTTCCTCTTCTCTTCCCCTCAATCCCCGCACCTGACTTCGTCCCCTAGCCCCCTTCTTCCACCACGGCCGAAGCTCGCCGCCGCCGTGCCTCGTCGCCATCGTGGCCAGAGCCACTGGAGCTCCCACCTGAGTGCACCATCGTGCTCAGACCGTCTCCACAAGCTCGTAGCACGCCCCAGCTCGCCTTCCCGTGCCCCCTAGCTCTCGCTCGCGTCTCGCCCGAACTCCGGCCGCCGCCGCGAGCTCCGTTCCGACGAGCTCCGTCGACCCCACGACCTCCCACTCGGTCCTCTGGATGCGCGGGAGCAAGGGCCATCCCCTGGTGCCCCCAGCGCGCCAAACTGACGCCTCTAGCGCAAGTCCGGCGTGCCCCGCCGTGTTCTGTGGTCACCGGCGACTCATCGCCGGCGCATCTGACGTGGCGTCGTCATTAGCGCTAATGACCCCACTAACTAACCCCCTAGGCCACTGACAGCGGGCCCCACCCCTGGTCAAACCCCAGTCAGCGCTGGGTTTGACCGGGATTAGCTCCTGTGTCACTGACGTGTGGCCCCCACACGTCAGGTTTGACCTGGACCAGCCCGTTGACCCTGCTGACGTCACTGTGACGTGGGGCTGACGCAATAAACCATTTTCTGGATTTTTTATAATTCAGGAAATTCCAGAAAATTATATAAACTTCTATAAATCATAGAAAATTAACCGTAACTCCAAACTAAATAATTTATATATGAAAAATTATCAGAAAAATTCAAGGAATCCATCTGTACCATTTTCATGCATGTTAGAACAACTTATAGCTGCTGTTTAGCACAAATCATATAAAGGGCATTTAAATATCCACATATGGAGTTTGAATTTGAATCTTGGATTCAAACCAACTCCATTTAATCTGGTTTTAGTTGCATTAGCCCAACACACA
Organism: Triticum dicoccoides; assembly: GCF_002162155.2. Classification (NCBI taxonomy): domain Eukaryota; kingdom Viridiplantae; phylum Streptophyta; class Magnoliopsida; order Poales; family Poaceae; genus Triticum; species Triticum dicoccoides. The sequence goes on from NC_041388.1 coordinate 481,119,063, forward strand.
TTCATTTTGCCATGTCATGATCATGCATCATATTGTGCATTGCATTGATTGTGTTCCCTTCTGTGTTGCCGGTATTTGTCCCCTCTCGATAGACGTGATACCGATGATGTGATCGTTGACACTGATGAAGACTCAATGTTATCTTCAGAAGTGCCAGGCAAGCAAAACCCCCTTGTTCATTCCGATACAATCCCACTCTCTCGCTCCTGCTCTCTTTTATTGCATTAGGACAACATCGATTCATCTGTTACTTGCTGCGGTAGCTGAACCCCTTTATCCTCTGCATGACCTGTCATTCCACAGTAAATAGATGAAACCCACTAGCATGAGTAGGAGTTGTTTTGAGCCCTGATGTGCCTACTCATTTATGTTTGTTTGTCATGCCTGCTACTGCTTAGAGTTGAGTCAGGTCTGATTCATCGGGGATGAATCAGAGGTGTGTGAACATGTCCTACTGTGTGTGAGCTAAGTGTGTGAACACGATTTGGTAAAGGTAGCGGTGAGAGGCCATGTAGGAGTACATGGTGGGTTGTCTCATTGCAGCCGTCCTCAGGAACTGAGTTCTGTGTTTGTGATCCATGATTCAGCTACTACCACGCATTGGGCCCGAAACCAATGGACCCTCTCGGCTTCTTAATCACCCTTGTCCTCTGTCCAGGAGTTGCAAGTAGTTTCTGGTGTTTGTAGTATGCTGGAGGCCGTGGACAGCGCTGACCGTAGGGGTGGGCTGTGATGCGGTAGGCACGTGGCCGGGTAAACCGGGCACCCGTTTGGTGTCACGGAACCCTGTACACATCGTTTGGGGCTGTGATCGAAACTCCGGCCGGATCTCCTCATGGATGGAACCCGAATAGGCGATAAACCTGGACTAGAGACTTGAGTGTTTAGGCAGGCTGTGGCCGACACCCACGTTGGGCTTCCGCTTGAAGGTTGCCGAGTACATGTCGTGTAAACGGCGGTAAGTGGTGAGAGCGTGTGTGAAGAAGTACACCCCTGCAGGGTTAACCTAATCTATTCGAATAGCCGTGTCCACGGAAAAGGACCTCTGGGTTGCTTATATCAGTTCATAGACAAGTGAAAGTGGATACTCTAAAATACGCAAGATAAGCGTGAGTGCTATGGATGGCGTTCTCGTAGGGAGACGGGAGCGGATCCATAGTGGTGTATTGATATGGTGAATATGTGGACTCGTGTGCGCCACCTCAAAAAAGTTACTCGCAGTCGTAGTTCAGGATAGCCACCGAGTCAAAGCTGGCTTGCTGCAGTTAAACCCCACCATCCCTTTGTTGATAATGATGCATATGTAGATAGTTCTGATGTAAGTCTTGCTGGGTACATTTGTACTCACGTTTTCCTATTTATGTTTTTGCAGAGAGACTTCGGTCTCGCTAGTAGTTTCGCGTGGACTTCGACGTTTAGCTTGTTACCTCAGCTACGATCTTGTGCCTCGGCAGGATTTGGTAGATAGTCAGGCTTCTCAGCCTTTTTCATTTATAGATGTCTGTACTCAGACATGATAGCTTCCGCTTGTGCTTGATTTGTATGCTCTGAATGTTGGGTCATGAGACCCATGTTTGTAATATCTCGCTCCTCGGAGCCTATTGAATAGATTACTTGAGTCATAGAGTCATGTTGTGATGCCATGTTGTATTTGCACATATCGAGCATATTGTGTGTATGTTATTGAAATGCTTGGTATGTGTGGGATCTGACCATCTAGTTGTTTATCTTTAGTAGCCTCTCTTACGGGGAAATGTCTCCTAGTGTTTCCACCGAGCCATGGTAGCTTGCTACTGCTCCGGAACACTTAGGCTGGCCGGCATGTGTCCTTCTTCGTTCCTGTGTGTGTCCCTTCGGGGAAATGTCACGCGGTGAATACCGGAGTCCTGTTAGCCCGCTACAGCCCGGTTCACCGGAGTCCTGCTAGCCCAGTGCTACAGCCTGGATTCACTCGCTGATGACCGACACGTTCGATGCTGGGTCATGGATGCCTGTCCCTGTAAGTCTGTGCCGCTTTGGGTTTACGACTAGCCATGTCAGCCCGGGCTCCTTATCATATGGATGCTAGCGACACTGTCATATACGTGTGCCAAAAGGCGCAAACGGTCCCGGGCAAAGGTAAGGCGACACCCGTGGGAATACCGTGCGTGAGGCCGCAAAGTGATATGAGGTGTTACATGCTAGATCGATGTGGCATTGAGTCGGGGTCCTGACAGCGTTGGTATCAGAGCTTGATTGCCTGTAGGATTACCAAGCCAAACTGGTCGAAGTTGAGTCTAGAAATTCTTTAGTTATATAAGGGAATTGATTGTGGGATGGAACGTAAGGCTCTTTTTACTCCTTATACCTCATGCCCTTCTGATCTGAGTCATCTTATCTTTCCTGCGGGGATTAAGAACTAGGCTATCTCTTCTTTCTATTAGGATCACGTGTTACTAATCAGTAGACTTATAAGATTGTTGGATTAAGTCTCAGTTCAGTTCCTACTACTTCCGTATGTTAATTGTTGATCTCGAAACCTTGATATTGTGCTTCTGAGTGGTTATGCCACCATTTTTGTGAATGTCTCAAATCTTTTCTGAGCATTTACAGCCGTTATGCTGTCCGAGTCATCCCAGGTTTCTAAGTAGTCTGATGCATTTGCAAATCCTTTCTTCCCGTTTCAATGTTCCCATGGGCCAGATTAACCACACTAATCAGTGAGTTGAGGTACTCTGTTACCTTGACATATATGTTGGAGATATTATTATGACCCTAGGTGTCTTAGGGGATCATCTAGTAGTCTAGCCATGATCTGTGTTCCCAGTGTGATGATTCTGGCCTTTATTCTCGAAAGCATTCCGTGATGCTACTTAGTAGTAGGTATTCTACCTACTTCATGTTGATAGTAATTGCTAGTGCCTTTAGGATATTAGTAACCTTTGCGATAGTCCTTGAAGTCCGTGGTATCTTCTTCTTCCAAATACCATGAACTACTTATGGCAGAAGTTCCTCGTTGAACTGAAATATCACAACAGGATTATTCTTGATGAGTTCTCCATTATATATTGTGGCTCTGCCAGTTCTACCTTTCTGCATGGGTTATCCGGAAGAAATATGTTGAACTTCGTTCGACATGCTAATCCATGCATCCACAACTCAGAAAATCATATGTTCTTTTGAGTTGTCCCATCTTAGTTGTTTCCGACCCTCGCCTATCAATTGATAGTCAAGAGTATGCGTGCATTCGTTCGTCGATGCCTATTACTCTTGTGGCCCGTCAAGCCATTCCGTCCTGAATGACTAGGAGAAACAAACTCCAGTACCTCATCCATATTTAGGATTGGGTCAAAGTAGTTGTGTTCCGCAGATCAAGTTACAATCCAGCTTCTGGTCTGCTCTACCCTGAAGTATTACCTTCTTTATGACAGGAATTTCATGAGAATTGCACCACCTTTTGTGAATTCTTGACATAGTGATACTTCTCGCCATCCTTTTTCATTCCTCGGTTCCGTGTTGATGCAACCGGAATACCGACAAATGAATTGTCATGTGTGAAATCAATACTGCTAGCAACTCTGTTGCTTGGTAGTTAAAGGATAATAATTTCATTCTTAGTATGTTGGTTTTCGAATCATCCTTCTAAGACTGATCGTGCTACCTAGTCCTTATTTCGGTGCACCCTTCGATTGATGAGTTAGGATCTTGTCAAGTCCTCACTCATTTGATCATATCATCTTGCCCTGAAAAGCAAGATTGTTCTCGAGCTTAGTAACATACCGGTGGTTCGTGATTTTCCGAATATCTTCTCGGAAGTATTACCAGGTTGTTCCCTGACTGTTATGTTGAGCTCGTGATCAAGTTGGTTTCTTGTGAACCACCCTTTCTCCAAAAATCTGTGTTGGATATCCCGGAGCTAGTTGGTTAAGCTAGACAACAACTTGGAGAGTTGGAGGATAAAAGCTTGCCTGACTTAGTTCGTTCCAAAGGGATAATCTTGTGTAGTGTGTGTTGAAGAAAGATGATATCTTCATCGATTGGTCCCTATGATCAGTTGCTGGACCTATTGTCTTATCAATCCTTTGATTTGAGTGTGGGCTATCGTCAAATCAAATCAGTACCAATGATGCTCGTAATGTTGTCTTATTCGTGGTTGATCCCTCGAGCATACACCATTACATCTTTGGTCTGACCAATGCTATCACCGTGTTCACTTAACTATGGAATTCCTTTTAAAAGGAAACCTAGATGAATTGTTGTTGAGCCCATTGACAACATCCTTATCTCCTCCATGGTCTTGTTGGACAATAAGTTAGTGTTGGAAACTTTTGAAAGCATTATCTTCATGCTAGCTCATGAAGTATTTGTTTGATGAAAGGAGTGACTTCCTCTTATACACGTGCATTTGGTGAAAGTTGCCGCCGTGAATTTGAGAAAGTTAGTTTTGCTTCCTCTGGAATCATCCCAAGTCAGTCATGCACATGTGCGAAGTATTCTATGGTTTGGAGACTTGCAACCTTCATTCCATATGTGTTCCGAGCACACCAAGCCACTGATTGATTTGTTCAAGGAGAAGAAGTTTCTTCTTAAGAGCATGCCTTATGCAAAGACTTCAATATCCTCGATTATGGTTCCCCACCTGAACTCGGTAGTGTTTTGTCGTAAGACTCATGTGATAATGTTTTGTCTAGGACAACGTGTTCACGTGTTTGTAGCAGAACCAACTCATGTTTTGGAGCTTGCTATCGTAGTTCATCTCCCGAGAATCCCGCAACGTCATCTCGTCGATTTGTGTTGCAAACTTTCATTTTTCTTCCTAGACTCGATGAGTCTGGAATATCCTGACACCAACCAGATCTGAATCTCAGGCAGATATGATGGTTGGAACATTTCCCAAGAACTATAATATTGGTCCCTCGATAACCGGTAAGGTGGATGTCGTGGCCAACACACCCAGCCGAAAGACCTATTATTGTAGTATCTTGATTGAAGAAGTTGGCCACCTTCCCATAAGGATTTCGTAGGATTTACCTCCGTAACTGTTCCTTATGGATTCTATTGCTCCCAAAGTCCGACCTTTTACTTGATGTTCTAGTTATCAAACCATATCTATGAATGGGTTACGCTAGCACATCAAGGAGAACATTAGAAGCGGAGTGCTAAATGTCTCTCGGTCGATCATCCAGATTTTATTTCCTTGGCCTCACTAAGATGAAATCTGAGAAGTGTTATCTTCCTTTGCATCTGCATCATCCATCATCATTCATCGTGGTAGCAAGTTGTGTTGCCAGGATCCTTGACACGGATATTGGTAGAATCTTGATGATTGTGGAAATGCTCAAGTTTTTGAGAGCACGCACAAGCGCTACGTGTTACCCTCGGCACTAGCTGGGTTTGCTCTCAGTTTCCTCGGCAATGCTACGATCTTTTCAACAACGAATTCACTCTCTATTGTTGGGTTCTTCCCCAGTTACCAGAATCATTCCCAGCATTTGCATTTTGTTCCCAGCTTGCACCACCAATGTGCCATTCTACCATGGGTCTCTTCCATTTCCGGTGATAAGCAAATTCATCCATTACGTTGTCTTCAACAAGGTAATCCACATCATCCAAGTCCGGGTATGCCATTCTACCGACCCCCTACAAACGATCGCTCGAGAATTGCCTTAGGCTGGCCTAAAGAGTTTCATTGATCTTTGAATCAAAGGTAATTCTTTTTGCCACTTAAGGAGATATTTCTACGAGTCACCTTCCCTAAGGTGCATCGTTATGGTATCATGGCAACTCAACTCCTCGCTATGTTGGCAATCGTTTACCACCTTCTTAAGTGTGGAATTATTGTCTACCTAGTGAACCTTCGTCATCTGCTTCACCCCATTCCCATGGATGTATGTTTAGTGTCTCAGCTCGAGAGAGGTTGCTATGTCTCATTCCGTGAGTTAATCCTGAGTTGTTCGATCTTCGAGAAGATCGACCCTTCTAGAGTCTCCTTCTTCTCTCCATGTCATGTTGGCAGGATTTCTCAGAGCAAGACTTCGAGACAATGAAGGTGATCGAAACAACGTTCATTTGAAGTGCACCCTGGATCATGAAGATTATACTAGTTTGCGTTTCCCCTTCACCCTACCCTACGCTTGAATCTCGGGACGAGATTTTTGTTTAGTGGGGGTGAGTTGTCACATCCCTAGCTGCTGGTAGTGCTCTAGGCTAGCTTCATGTGTGCATCATGTCTATATTTTTGAAACTTGAATTGAGGAATTTTGAAAGCCTCAAAACCCTAGATAAAAGAAGGGCAAAAACCCCAAAAATCTCATTCATTGTTCCAAAATGCTCTTCCTAAATGTTTGATAATTTTTGGCAAGGGTTCTGGTCCCAACCAAAATATTGAACATTTTAGGAGGATTTATTTTTGTGACTCTGAATTTAATTCATTAGCTATTTGAATTTGAATTATATTCATATAATTAGAATATAATTTCAAATACCCCTGAAATATTTTATAAGCTTTTGGAAAAGTCCATCTAGCATTATAAAATATTCAGAGGAGTTTTTGGCATTGTTTGAATTATTTTTAAAATTCAAAACAGTGGCAAAATAATTTAAATAAAACAAAAACAGAATAAAAACGGAAATAAAAAGAGAGAGAGAGACTACCTGGGCCACTTACCTGTAGCCGGCCCAGCTGGCCAGCTCCTCCCGCTGGCCCAGCCCACCGCCGCCTTCCTCCTCTGCCAGGAGGACGGGCACGCGCCCGGCGCGCGCGGCCACGCGCCCCGGCCACCTCCTCCCTGCCTGGCTGCCTCCTCCTCCCCTGGTCGCCTCCCGCGACGCCACGCAGCCCCTGGCTCCCTCTCTCACTCTCCTCGCTCTTTCCCTCCGTCCCTATCCTCCTCTGTTTCTCTCTCCCTCTCGTGCCGAGCGCAGCCGTCGCCTCCGACGCTGTTCGCCGCGGCCACCGGCCACCCCTCGCCTCGCCGATGCCTCCAGAAGAACCGCCGCACTTTCTTCTTCGTCTCCACCAACTCACATGACGCCGGGAGCCCTGCATCGCCGCCCACGTCGCCGTTCCCCTCCTCGGCCAACGGAACTCGCCGCCGTTCGATTCGCCGCCGACAGGACGTCCCCGAGCCCACTTAGCGTCTCGTCCGACTCCCCGTGAGTTCCTCTTCTCTTCCCCTCAATCCCCGCACCTGACTTCGTCCCCTAGCCCCCTTCTTCCACCACGGCCGAAGCTCGCCGCCGCCGTGCCTCGTCGCCATCGTGGCCAGAGCCACTGGAGCTCCCACCTGAGTGCACCATCGTGCTCAGACCGTCTCCACAAGCTCGTAGCACGCCCCAGCTCGCCTTCCCGTGCCCCCTAGCTCTCGCTCGCATCTCGCCCGAACTCCGGCCGCCGCCGCGAGCTCCGTTCCGACGAGCTCCATCGACCCCACGACCTCCCACTCGGTCCTCTGGATGCGCGGGAGCAAGGGCCATCCCCTGGTGCCCTCAGCGCGCCAAACTGACGCCTCTAGCGCAAGTCCGGCGTGCCCCGCCGTGTTCTGTGGTCACCGGCGACTCATCGCCGGCGCATCTGACGTGGCGTCGTCATTAGCGCTAATGACCCCACTAACTAACCCCCTAGGCCACTGACAGCGGGCCCCACCCCTGGTCAAACCCCAGTCAGCGCTGGGTTTGACCGGGATTAGCTCCTGTGTCACTGACGTGTGGCCCCCACACGTCAGGTTTGACCTGGACCAGCCCGTTGACCCTGCTGACGTCACTGTGACGTGGGGCTGACGCAATAAACCATTTTCTGGATTTTTTATAATTCAGGAAATTCCAGAAAATTATATAAACTTCTATAAATCATAGAAAATTAACCGTAACTCCAAATTAAATAATTTATATATGAAAAATTATCAGAAAAATTCAAGGAATCCATCTGTACCATTTTCATGCATGTTAGAACAACTTATAGCTGCTGTTTAGCACAAATCATATAAAGGGCATTTAAATATCCACATATGGAGTTTGAATTTGAATCTTGGATTCAAACAACTCCATTTAATCTGGTTTTAGTTGCATTAGCCCAACACACATTCATTTTGCCATGTCATGATCATGCATCATATTGTGCATTGCATTGATTGTGTTCCCTTCTGTGTTGCCGGTATTTGTCCCCTCTCGATAGACGTGATACCGATGATGTGATCGTTGACACTGATGAAGACTCAATGTTATCTTCAGAAGTGCCAGGCAAGCAAAACCCCCTTGTTCATTCCGATACAATCCCACTCTCTCGCTCCTGCTCTCTTTTATTGCATTAGGACAACATCGATTCATCTGTTACTTGCTGCGGTAGCTGAACCCCTTTATCCTCTGCATGACCTGTCATTCCACAGTAAATAGATGAAACCCACTAGCATGAGTAGGAGTTGTTTGAGCCCTGATGTGCCTACTCATTTATGTTTGTTTGTCATGCCTGCTACTGCTTAGAGTTGAGTCAGGTCTGATTCATCGGGGATGAATCAGAGGTGTGTGAACATGTCCTACTGTGTGTGAGCTAAGTGTGTGAACACGATTTGGTAAAGGTAGCGGTGAGAGGCCATGTAGGAGTACATGGTGGGTTGTCTCATTGCAGCCGTCCTCAGGAACTGAGTTCTGTGTTTGTGATCCATGATTCAGCTACTACCACGCATTGGGCCCGAAACCAATGGACCCTCTCGGCTTCTTAATCACCCTTGTCCTCTGTCCAGGAGTTGCAAGTAGTTTCTGGTGTTTGTAGTATGCTGGAGGCCGTGGACAGCACTGACCGTAGGGGTGGGCTGTGATGCGGTAGGCACGTGGCCGGGTAAACCGGGCACCCGTTTGGTGTCACGGAACCCTGTACACATCGTTTGGGGCTGTGAGCGAAACTCCGGCCGGATCTCCTCATGGATGGAACCCGAATAGGCGATAAACCTGGACTAGAGACTTGAGTGTTTAGGCAGGCCGTGGCCGACACCCACGTTGGGCTTCCGCTTGAAGGTTGCCGAGTACATGTCGTGTAAACGGCGGTAAGTGGTGAGAGCGTGTGTGAAGAAGTACACCCCTGCAGGGTTAACCTAATCTATTCGAATAGCCGTGTCCACGGAAAAGGACCTCTGGGTTGCTTATATCAGTTCATAGACAAGTGAAAGTGGATACTCTAAAATACGCAAGATAAGCATGAGTGCTATGGATGGCGTTCTCGTAGGGAGACGGGAGCGGATCCATAGTGGTGTATTGATATGGTGAATATGTGGACTCGTGTGCGCCACCTCAAAAGAGTTACTCGCAGTCGTAGTTCAGGATAGCCACCGAGTCAAAGCTGGCTTGCTGCAGTTAAACCCCACCATCCCCTTTGTTGAAAATGATGCATATGTAGATAGATCTGATGTAAGTCTTGCTGGGTACATTTGTACTCACGTTTGCCTATTTTATGTTTTGCAGAGAGACTTCAGTCTCACTAGTAGTTCCACGTGGACTTCGGCGTTTAGCTTGATACCTCAGCTACGATCTTGTGCCCTCGGCAGGATCTGATAGATAGTCAGGCTTCTCAGCCTTTTTCATTTATAGATGTCTGTACCCAGACATGATAGCTTCCGCTTGTGCTTGATTTGTATGCTCTGAATGTTGGGTCATGAGACCCATGTTTGTAATATCTCGCTCCTCGGAGCCTATTGAATAGATTACTTGAGTCATAGAGTCATGTTGTGACGCCATGTTGTATTTGCACATATCGAGCATATTGTGTGTATGTTATTGAAATGCTTGGTATGTGTGGGATCTGACCATCTAGTTGTTTATCTTTAGTAGCCTCTCTTACGGGGAAATGTCTCCTAGTGTTTCCACCGAGCCATGGTAGCTTGCTACTGCTCCGGAACACTTAGGCTGGTCGGCATGTGTCCTTCTTCGTTCCTGTGTCTGTCCCTTCGGGGAAATGTCACGCGGTGAATACCGGAGTCCTGTTAGCCCGCTACAGCCCGGTTCACCGGAGTCCTGCTAGCCCAGTGCTACAGCCTGGATTCACTCGCTGATGACCGACACGTTCGATGCTGGGTCATGGATGCCTGTCCCTGTAAGTCTGTGCTGCTTTGGGTTTACGACTAGCCATGTCAGCCCGGGCTCCTTATCATATGGATGCTAGCGACACTGTCATATACGTGTGCCAAAAGGCGCAAACGGTCCCGGGCAAAGGTAAGGCGACACCCGTGGGAATACCGTGCGTGAGGCCGCAAAGTGATATGAGGTGTTACATGCTAGATCGATGTGGCATTGAGTCGGGGTCCTGACATTGCTGCACTCGGCATGGCGTGGTCAACAAACAAGAGTCATCAGAAGAGGACTGTACGTGGAGTGCCTGACAGCTAGGACCCACGAGGTCCATGGTCGCACGCAAGGAAAGTTCCTCCTTACTAAGCTAAAAAAATGTTTCCTCCCCCTTACAGCTGGGACCCACTAGCTACATCTTCGCACGCAAGGAAATGCCTCCTTATTACACGGAAAAAATGATTCCTCCCCCTGATAGCTGGGACCCACTAGCTACATCTTCACACTCAAGGAAATGCCTCCTTATTATGCGGAAAAAATGATTCCTCCCCCTGACAGCTGGGACCCAACAGCTATATCTTCTCACGCAAGGAAGTGTGTCCTTATCCTCCCTAACATCTGGGACCCACCCGGTCGAAGTGTACATAGCGTTGTTTGTCTTGTCGCGAACGTGTACGTACATACTGGTCGATCGGTCGCTCTGCACGTACATACATGCACATGCCAAAAAATACAGCCACGTACGTACATACATACGAGTGGGGTCTCAAAACGTGTACTCGCGCATATGGATAGCCAGGGCTCGTGTACATGGAGAGGAAATGGACGACAACTATGTCGGCAGCTAACTGGCTGGGTCAGAATGGAGGAAATAGTGACATGTTCACCGGGAGCCAAGTGACTGGGCCGGAACGCGTCCTGTTCATTGGGAGCAAAGCCATTGGGTCGGAATGCGTCCTGTTCATCGGGAGCTAACCGGCTTGGACGAAACAGCCGGAACAGGGTCTGGCTTACTGCAAAACGGAGGAAAACAGCCTTCTGTTCGACCGCGTACGGTCGAAATGGGGTCCTGTTCATCGGGTCTGGCGTATAGCACAATGGAGGAAACTGGCTTCTGTTCGAGTGCCTATGGTCGAAACGGGGTGCTGTTGATCGGGAGGGGTGTGGCATACCCCAAAACGGAGGAAATAGACTTGTGTTGGAGCGCCTATGGTCGAAACAAGGTCCTTTTCATCTGGAGGGGTGTGGCGTACCGCAAAACGGGACTCCATGGGCTCCTGTTCATCCACCGTCTACTGCCTCACTTTAGCCTCCACGGGTTGTTGTTCATCCACCGTCGACTTCCTCTTGCCTCCATGTGCTACTGTTCATCCACTGTCAACTTTCTCCAGCCTCAATCAGCTACTGTTCACCACGGGGTCCTGCTCATCCAGCCTCGACCAGCTACTATTCAACCAGCCCTCCACACAGGGTCCTGTTCATCCACCCCCAACCGGCTCGGCTGTGTGGCAGCCTCCTCTCGATTGGGATCCTGTTCATCTAGCGGCAACGGCTTCTACTACCACGGGGTCCTGTTCATCCAACTCCCACCAGGAACTGTTCATCCAACCCCAACAACGGTCACTGTTCATTAAGACGCAGCAGTAGGTTCGATCAGCTTCAGTTAACAACAGTAGCGAAAGAATCACTCGGGTTGAGTAACGTAGCTAGTGCAATCGCTTGGGTTCAGTAAGTGAACGCCTCGCTCGGTTTCAGTTAGACCCCAACGCCTCGCACCCACGCGCGTACGTGTACGAGAGAAACACGCAAACCTTCGTGCATCGCTCGGCCCCTGATATGTCTCCAACGTATCTATAATTTTAGATTGTTCCATGCTGTTATATTATCATTCTTAGATGTTTTATAATCATTTTATATCATTTTTTGTTACTAACCTATTGACATAGTGCCAAGTGGCAGTTGCTGTTTTTGCTTGTTTTTTACACTGCAGAAAATCAATACCAAACGGAGTCCAAATGCAGTGAAACTTTTTGTGGAATTTTTATGGACCAGAAGACACCCAATGGGCCGGAGAAGCACCTGGGGGTGCCCCGAGGGGGGCAAAACCCACCAGGGCGCGCCTGGGCCCCCAGGCGTGCCCAGGTGAGTTGTGCCCACATCGGTGGCCTCCCGCACCGCCTCTTTACTCTATAAATATCCAAATATTCCGAAAACCCTAGGGGAGTCGACAAAAATCAATTCCAGCCACCGCAGAGTCCAGAACCACCAGATCCAATCTAGACACCATCACTGAGGGGTTCACCACTTCCATTGGTGCCTCTCCGATAATGTGTGAGTAGTTCTTTGTAGACCTTCGGGTCCGTTGTTACTATCTAGATTGCTTCTTTTCTCTTGTTTTATTCTCAATACAATGGTCTCTTGGAGATCCATATGATGTAACTCTTTTTGCGGGTGTTTGTTGGGATCAGATGAACTTTGAGTTTATGATCAGATCTATCTCTTTATCCATGAAAGTTATTTGAGTTTCTTTGATCTCTTATATGCATGATTTCTTATAGCCTCATATTTCTTCTCCGATATTTGTTTTCTTGGCCAACTTGATCTATTTATCTTGCAATGGGAAGAGGTGCTTTGTAGTGGGTTCGATCTTACGGTGCTTGATCCCAGTGACAGAAGGGGAACCGACACGTATGTATCGTTGCTACTAAGGGTAAAACGATGGGGTCTATTTCTACATAAATAGATCTTGTCTACATCATGTCATCGTTCTTATTGCATTACTCCGTTTCTCCATGAACTTAATACACTAGATGCATGCTAGATAGCGGTCGATGTGTGGAGTAATAGTAGTAGATGCAGGCAGGAGTCGGTCTACTAATCTTGGACGTGATGCCTATATAATGATCACTGCCTGGATATCGTTGTGATTATTTGAAGTTCTATCAATTGCCCAACAGCAATTTGTTTACCCATAGTTTGCTATTTTTCTCGAGAGAAGCCACTAGTGAAACCTACGACCCTCGGGTTTCTTTCTCATATTATTTGCCTTTGCGATCTATTTTCCTTTGCTTTTATTTTCAGATCTATTAAACCAAAAATACGAAAAATACCTTGCTGCAATTTATTCTTATTTATTTTATTTGGCGTTCGATCTATCAATCTACTACAATTTATTCACGTCTGTTTGCCAATTTCTGACTCCGTTACCCGAAAGGGATTGACAACCCCTTTAATACATCGGTTTGCGAGTATTTGGTATTTGCGTGCAGGTGTCGTTTACGTATTATTGCTTGGTTCTCCTAATGGTTTGATAATCTTGGTCTCATCACTGAGGGAAATACCTACCGTCGCTGTGCTGCATCATCCCTTCCTCTTTGGGGAAATACCAACGTAACTTCAAGCTACATCAAAAGGAATTTCTGGCGCTGTTGCCTGGGAGGATCATCAACATCTACCAGGTTCCTAATCACAAATCTCATCTCCTCGCAATTTACGTTATTTTCCATTTGCCTCTCGTTTTCCTCTCCCCCACTTCACACAAATTTGCCGTTTTATTCGCCCTCTTTTCCGTTCGCCGCTCTCTTGCTTTCTAGGCCTGATGGCTAGTGTGTCTACTCCTCCTTTCTCACCAGATTTTGAAGTTCTATACTTCAAACAAAGACAAGGAGAAATTTTGAAAGATGCTTGGTATAGGCTTATGGAATCTTATCGTATTTGCAATTTAAAGGGGGACGCTAAGATCTTGCTTCGTAATTTTTACATAGAATTGGCTTTGCATCATAGACAACTCCTAGATTTTGCCGCCAAAGGGAATTTTATTGAGCTTGATGCCAATGCTGCCTATGAAATTTTAGAAGCAATTTTGTGCGTTCCACCTCAAAAGAAGGGGTTTTCTTTCACCCTAGAGGGAGTTCAAATGTCCGACAAACTTGGTGATTTGCATAAACATATGGTTGAATTACAGAAATATAATGAACCCATCAAACACCTCAATGCTAGTATCAATCGTATGAATACCTTGATTACTCTTTGTAACAAATGATTGGATATTTTAGATCTAAAGATGGTTTCTTTCTTGAAAATTTAGGGAAGCGTAAAGAGCCTCCCGGGTTTGAGAAAACCCTTACCAAAGTAGCCAAAACTATGGATGACAAAACTTAGATCCTTCCTTTATGCCTAGGGGCATGAAACGATAGCGCTTGTTGGGAGGCAACCCAATGAATAAATTTATTTTTGCTTTATGCTTTCTGTCCTTGAGTGTTAGCACAATTATTATACTGTTATGATTGTGTTTTTTACGTTTTAAGTAGTGTTTGTGCTAAGTAAAGCCTTTAGGATATTCTTGGGTGATAGTTGTTTGATCTTGCTGAAAAACAGAAACTTTCATGCTCACGAAAACAATTCTCGTTTTTAACCAATGCGTGATAAAATACCAATTATTTTTGCATAAGATTAATGTACAAATTTCTCAGGTTTTCCTAATTTCTCAAGATTATTGGAGTTGGAGAAGTATTGAAAATTTCTAGATTACTACAGACTGTTCTGTTTTTGACAGATTCTGTTTTCTTTGCGGTGTGTGCTTGTTTTGATAATTCTATGGTTTTCTTTGATGAGTTTTTGCCATAGAAAAGTTGGAATATAGTATATATAATGCAAGAATAAAATATGAATTGGTTTGCTACAGTACTTATATTAGTGATTTGTTTTCTTATACTAACGGATCTCATGAAGGTTTTGTTGAGTTTTGTGTGATTATAGTTTTCAAGTTTTGGGTTATCTTACGATGGATGAAGGAATAAGGAGTAAGAAGAGCCTAAGCCTGGGGATGCCCAGGCATCCCAAGCTATGATCCAAACAGAGAAATCAACTAAGCTTGGGGATGCCCCGAGTGGCATCACCTCTTTCTTCTAACGACCATCAGTATTTTACTCGAAGCTATATTTCTCTTTGTCGCATACTATGTGTTTTTATTGGAGCGTCTTGTATGATATGAGTCTTTGCTTGTTTTATTTTGTGTTTTAAGTCTTGATTCCTTGCTGGAGACACCTATTTTAGAGAGCCAAAATTATGCCATGACTTGTTAGAATTGCTCTCTATGCTTCACTTAAATTTTTATGAGCTATGGATTTGCTCTACTGCTTCACTTATATCTTTTTGAGCACAGTGTTCTTTAGTATTTTTGAAGAAATGCTCTTTTGCTTCACTTAATTAATTTGAGAGAAAGAAATTTTATGCTCATGATCTTCACTTATATTTGTTTGAGCTTGTCAAAATCAACACATGAAAATTAGTTCCAAAGTGATAGATATCCAAGAAGGATATAATAAAAGGGACAATTGCATTTTTACCCCTAGTTGGTTCCTACCCACGGGTTTTGCCCTTACTTTTTGAGCTTGCTCAGTTTTACCCTTACTTTTTCCGTCGAGGTCCCTCGAATGCCCTTTGACCGTTTGACCAAAACTTTGAAAATTCATAACTAATTCATATGAACTCAAAAAATTCAAATAAGATATCAAAATATTCATATAAACATTACCTTTATGTGCATATCATTTGCATTCAGGACAAAAGCACCCTTTAAACTACCTGAGGTAGTTAATGTTATTAACATTATTAAAAATAAGAAGGTATAAACAATATTTTTTTTCATGAATAAAAATTACATGCAAATGTAGGTGATGTTTTCTGAACATCCTGATATCTAATTTGCATTTTTCAGAGTTCGCATCAATTTGTTATGAAGTTTCTAAATAATGGTCAAAGTCATTAGAACATTCATAACAAGATGATACGAACTTAGAAAAAGGCAAATAAGATATCTGGATGTTCAGAAAACATCACCTACATTTGCATGTAATTTTTATTCATGAAAAATATGGTTTATACCTTTTTATTTTTAATAATGTTAATAAAATTAATTACCTCAGGTTGTTTAAAGGGTGCTTTTGTCCTGAATGCAAATGATATGCACATAAAGGTAATTTTTATCTGAACATTTTGATATCTTATTTGCATTTTTCTGAGTTCATATGAATTAGTTATGAATTTTCAAAGTTTTGGTCAAACGGTCAAAGGGCATTCGAGGGACCACGATGGAAAAAGTAAGGGCAAAACCCGTGGGTAGGAACCAACTAGGGGTAAAAATGCAATTGTCCCATAATAAAAACTTTCATGAAGATCATTGGACAAAATAAACTTGATTCTTAGTAATAGTTTTGAGATATGATGATGTGATATGTGAGTCATGTTGATGAGTAATTATGCTTTAGTAAGAATATTGGTGTTAAGGTTTGTGATTCCCTAAGCAAGCACGAAAGTCAATAGTTATGCAATGAAATTATATCCTACTTGTTGTGTGTTATTCGGTGTTAATTATGCTTAATGCTCGCTTATGAGATTATTCGTTTCTTGGTTGCTCGCTTCTCAATCTTTTGCTAGCCTTCATTTTACACTAAGTATGATCACTACTTGTGCATCCAAAATCCTTTAAACCAGTTTTGCCACATGATTCCACTATACCTACCTATATGTGGTATTCTTTTGCCGTTCTAAGCAAATTTCTATCTGCCATTTCTAATATTCAAAATAAATTTCTCTTTTGTGTGCTCGTACCGCTCGCGAGGCGGTGAGGGGTGGCTAATGTCTTCCATGCTAGATGTGTTATTCTCATGATGAGTGTTTATTCACTTGTCATTGCACGAGAGTAAGGTAAAGGTATTAGGGATGCCCAGTCCCGAAATGAAAAATGAATTTACCTTATGTTGTCAAATAATAAATTCCTTGGAAAGTGTTGGTATGGATGGCACCCGTGGATATAGTTAGCCATGGAAAGTGAAAGTATGGTGGAAAAAGGAATAAACTTTAATTTCTGTTTGGTAACCGCCTATGATATATCTAGCATGGAAAGTGTTGGGAACTCTAAGTCATTTTTGTTCGTGGGAAAAGCATGCCTCTCAAAATGTTTTTATCTCTCAATTTTCACTTTGAGCTCTAGCACCTCTATGAAGCCCTACTTCCCTCTACAAAGGGCCTTTCTTTTACTTTATGCAATCTTTATTTTTTGAATTTGAGTCTCCATCTTCTCTTATAAAGCACCAACTAGGGGGCAATATGATCGTACTTGAGCATTGGGTGCAGTTAAAATGCGAGTGTGTTTCATGAATGGATCAATGATTGAGCATGATGGGCTAGGGATAACTTATTTTAGCGTTGATATTTTGAAAGACATGGTTGCTTGTTGTATGCTTGAGTATTTAAGTTATCATGTCAAAACTAGACTATTGCTTTGAACAATATAAAAGTCCAAATGTCCATGATATAAGAAAACAATATGAGCTGACATGTTAGGC
This sequence comes from Triticum dicoccoides, assembly GCF_002162155.2. Taxonomy (NCBI): domain Eukaryota; kingdom Viridiplantae; phylum Streptophyta; class Magnoliopsida; order Poales; family Poaceae; genus Triticum; species Triticum dicoccoides. The sequence continues at coordinate 481,136,444 of NC_041388.1, forward strand.
AGCATTCCACATAAAAAATTATGTTTTTATCATTTACCTACTCGAGGACGAGCAGGAATTAAGCTTGGGAATGCTGATACGTCTCCAACATATCTATAATTTTTGATTGTTCCATGTTGTTATATTATCATTCTTGGATGTTTTATCATCATTTTATAGCCATTTTATATCATTTTTTGGTACTAACCTATTGACATAGTGCCAAGTGCCAGTTGTTGTTTTTGCTTGTTTTTTACATCACAGAAAATCAATACCAAACGGAGTCCAAATGCAGCGAAATTTTTTGTGGATTTTTTATGGACCTGAAGACACCCAATGGGCTGGAGAAGCACATGGGTCGTGCCCTGAGGTGGCACAACTCACCAGGGTGCGCCTCTTTGCTCTATAAATACCCCGATATTCCAGAAACCCTAGAGGAGTCGACGAAAATCAATTCCAGCCGCCGCAGAGTCCAGAGTACACCAGATCCAATGTAGACACCATCATGGAGGGGTTCACCACTTCCATTGGTGCCTCTCTGATGATGCGTGGGTAGTTCTTTGTAGACCTTCTGGTCTGTAGCTAACAGCTAGATGGATTCCCCTCTCTCGTTTGATTCTCAATACAATGGTCTCTTGGAGATCCATATGATGTAACTCTTTTTGCGGTGTGTTTGTTGGGATCGGATGAACGTTGAGTTTATGATCAGATCTATCTCTTTTTATCCATGAAATCTATTTGAGTTTCTTTGATCTCTTATATGCATGATTTCTTATAGCCTCGTATCTCTTCTTCGATATGTGGATTTTGTTTGGCCAACTTGGTCTATTTATCTTGCAATGGGAAGAGGTGCTTTGTAGTGGGTTCGATCTCATGGTGCTTGATCCCAGTGACAGAAAGGGAACTGACACGTATGTATTGTTGCTACAAAGGATAAAATGATGGGGTCTATTTCTACATAAATAGATCTTTTCTATATCATGTCATTGTTCTTATTGCATTACTCCGTTTCTCCATGAACTTAATACACTAGATGCATGTTGGATAGCAGTCGATGTGTGTAGTAATAGTAGTAGATGCAGGCAGGAGTCGGTCTACTAATCTTGGACGTGATGCCTATATAATGATCATTGCCTGGATATCATCATGATTATTTGAAGTTCTATCAATTGCCGAACAGTGATTTTTTTACCCACCGTTTGCTATTTTTCTCGAGAGAAGCCACTAGTGAAACCTACGGGCCCCGGGTCTCTTACTCATATTATTTGCCTTTGCGGTCTATTTTCCTTTGCTTTTATTTTAAAATCTACTAAACCAAAAATACAAAAATACCTTGCTGCATTTTTTTGTTATTTATTTTATTTGGCGTTCGATCTATCAATCTACTACAATTTATACACGTCCATTTGCCAATTTCTGGCACCGTTACCCAAAAGGGATTGACAACCCCTTTAATACGTCAGGTTGTGAGTATTTGTTATTTGTGTGCAGGTGTCATTTACGTATTGTTGCTTGATTCTCCTACTTGTTCGATAACCTTGGTCTCATCACTGAGGGAAATACCAACCGCCGATGTGCTGCATCATCCCTTCCTCTTTGGGGAAATACTGACATAGCTTCAAGCCACATCAGCTCCGACCACCCACCGTAACCGGGAACTCCTCAATATTTTCCTCACCCTCGCTTCTACCATGATTTTTCCGTCATGGACGGCCCAAAGAATGTCATGCACGTGCGTCCCCGGCCCGCCCAGGACGAAAAGCCCATTTTCTGTCATGATTTTTTGTCATAGAAGTAGGACCCACCACATCTATGATGATATGTGTTTTTGTCACAATTATCGTCATAGAAGTGTCATAAGCATGACTGGAAAAAAACTCATTTAGCCCAAAATGTCATGGATGTGTATTTTTTGTAGTGCTCTAAGGTGGACCCATGTTTAATAAACAACTATTTCCCTAGCCAGACCCTTCACATCCACTTTGCATGGCTAGAACTATTTCCTCCAATGACAAGTAGGCTAAGCAGATTTTTCTATTCAAAACAAAACATTGGGGGAAGCCTCTATACTAAGCGTCGTTGCTGTCATTTTTTGGCTTAGAGGCTCATTTATGCAGTGTATAGCGCCAGTCTCTAAGGACTTAGAGGCAGCCTTAGAGGCAGCAAATCAACACACTGTGGATGCTCGAAGTCACCTTACGAGAAACTGGACCCACTCACGGCACGCCTGTTGCGTTTGGTCCACTACTCAAAGCACTTCCTATCGTCATATCACTATTCTTTTTAGATTTAGAATGCCATTGGCATATCTCTAACATGTGGGAGCGAGTGTGAGAGAACCGACCTCAATCAATGGACAAATCGCCTACTGGACGCACTTTGAGAGAGACAAGGAGCGAGAAGCAACACATGCTGGTGGATTACTAGAGCTGGGTGTCATGGAGGCCGAGAAATATGGTGATAGCATGCGGTGGACATGTACACATGGCTTGCCGTGTTTCCTACTCCTCCGGTCTAAATGTGTAGAAGATTTGGTTGATTTTATAGTACTACTAAAAAGTTTAGCAACTAAAGCCTCCAATGCACCGGTGCTAAGCACATTGAAAAGTTTAGCAACTAAAGCCTCCAATGCACCGGTGCTAAGCACATTAAAAAGTTTAGCAACTAAAGCCTCCAACGCATAGGTGCTTATGTTGTTGTAGCTAAGCATCCTTCATTTAATGATTTAGCAACTAAAGCTCTTCATGCATTGGTGGGCTTCTTTCATTTAAGTGCTTTGCCTAGGTTCACGCGCTTGGCATTGTTTGTTTTGGGGGTCACCACACTCATCTTCTTAGGCCCGAGTGCAGACGCTCCACCGCGTGGTTCCTTGGTCCTTCTCAGTCGTTGGAAATCGTTCTTCCTCCTTTTGCCGACACATGGGACATCTAGCATCTAGGTCGTGTCATGCAAGAAAATGTCTGGTCTCATGTTTAAAACTTGATGTACTATAGTAGATGTAGATGTAGTGTAGACATAGATGTAGACGTACATGTAGAGAAGTAGAGATAAGTGAGACTCTCCAACGTAGGCCGAGTGCGTGCATGAATCACCCGCAAAGGAGTGTGTGCACGAAGAGAAGAATTTCACGCATGGACGCACTCTACTCTTTGCCTCTTTTCCTAACACACACGCACGGGTACACGATGGAGCTCATTTTTGGATGAAGAGGCAGCTCACGTGATAATTTGATGTGTGTAGTAGTTTTTCACATAGTGGAGGGTCGGGAACCACGCGAACAAATGAAAGTTCGACCATGACGCGCTGGTGTTTTTTTTATATTTTTTCTTCAATGGCACGTACGCAATTTGTTTCTTAAATGGCACGTGAATCTTGCATGTACTCAATGACGGAGCATGGGATGGGATGGTATCCATGGACACGGCCGGCCCTCTTTGGAGACGACTACACTACCACTTTGATATATGTTAAAAAAGCCTACTACTTTGATGTGTCCTGTCAACTCATAAAATGATGAGAAGCTTGCTTACTACGCCCTCTACGTAGCACACGCTATTGTACTACAGTAGTACTAGTAGTTTGAGTATGGGAGCACCAAAAGGATGGGAGCACCTGGTATTTCCCCATCTGGACCGATCCCAAGCTGGCTTCTCACCTTCCCAGCCTACCAAAAACCCATCCCCTCCCGTGCGCGCTTCCCGCCCGGCGCCAGCGGAGCCCGCCGCTCCACATTGATGGCAAGTCAGGGCGACGCGACCTCTAACTGTGTACGCCATTGAAGCAGCGCGCCAGCTAAGGGCGCCGCCCGCTGCAAGCCCGACATGAGACTACTCATAGTGGAGAGTAACTTTAGAGCTAGTCTAATAAGGCCTAGTCAACATGCTATAAGACTTGCGATGTCACTAAAATGTACGAGACGAGAGAGAGAGACGAAGAGAAGAGGTGCACGCACACACTTATCCCCTCCCACACACGCGTGAGTACACCCACGATGGAGTGTATTTGCACACGAAGCGGCAACTAACGTGATAATTTGACACATCTAGTTGTCCACTTAATGTTGGCGTGGGCCTGACCAGGCTCTTGGTTAAAAAGGAAAGAAAGTGAGGGAGTGTTGGTCTGACAATGCAACTGAGAATCAGCACGTCTAGATTTCCTGTGGTCACATATGAAAAGGTCACTGACAAGAACAAAAATGGCATAAATCCAGTCATTATTAATAACTAATGGACGCCTTAATTAATCAGCCATTTCCGATTCTTTTGGATAGTGGGGCTATTATTGGCTTGGACGTGGGGTTTACTCGCACGACCAACCTGACAGGCTCTAACCTAGCCGCAGTTGTATCATATGGTTTTGCACCATTCCAGATCATAGCGCCGCCACGCAAGTCTTCACCATCCCTCCTTCCGGCGTGCACTATGAGAAGGGACAACAGTCCTTCGGAACCCCGCCTTTCGTGATCCTGTGTGGGAGAGGGGCGATTAGGGTTTTGGGGAGCACACTCGCACGAACCATGTTTATTACAAATATAGGTTCAACCACGAATGCATAATTCGATGCACATGTACATATACTGAAGAACTTCAAAAGCACCAAGTAAAGAATGATGAACCACAGTTGTACTAAAGACTATAAAGAGAGAGGCGAGAGACATTCTGGTTGCCGGAGAAGGTGAAGTAGGATGCCAATATTGTGCCCTCCTCCATGTGTAATGCACGCACGACTCTAGGCTAACCCCTAGTGATGGCTTCCCGTCCATCCTTCACTGTCTTCATTAGGACTTCTTAATGCTCATTGTAGTCTGGATGAAATACTTTAACCTTCATTGCGTGTCCACCAATCATGTACTTTGGGGACCACTACGAATGAAAAAATTCAGATATTGTTGTCTAACAACTCATTATGGGTGGTAAAAAGAGAAGGCTGCAGAGTTTGTAGTTACCATCCTACAGCTCATTGTTGTGTTGGATACTGTGTAAAAAATAATTTGCTTGCCACTGTTCGTATCTTTCTGCTAATAATCCTTATCAGTTTCCTCACTTGATGCTTGTTCATGAATATCTCATTGCCCCATACGCAAAAACAGTCGATGCGTGGATCCTTGCCAAGGGCATATGTACCTACAAGCAACAAGTCAATATTAGAAGCTACAAGTGTCCAGGCCTGGATCTATATGCACTACATTATGGAACAATGAGGGGAGTACAAGCCGAGGGATGAAACTAACCTCGGCGGAAAATAGTGGCCACTCCCATTGTTGTCATGCATAAGTAGTGGAAAGGCATGATAAGTACAACAACCTTAACATCAAATAAATATAGCAAAGGCAAACAACATCATCTCCAACTGATAGCTTGAATATGTTGGTTTCAGCATGCTGTTAAAGCAGATATGAAATTGAAGGCAATGTTACCTACAACAGGCTTAATAGCCATCAAATATTGCAATTCAAACTGGTAATGTTGAAAATGAATAGAACGTAGTTCATGCTTAAACATCACACTGGATAAATGTGTAAAACTGAAATAAAGGGCATGTGTTAACTACATCAGGCATAACTGGAACCAAACATAGCCGTTCAAATTGGTATTGATGCAATCGAGCGGCACAGTTCCGACGTGCACATAATGAACATCACATTGTGAGTGATGGAAATAAACAAGGCATAAATGATCAGTATAACAACCAAATATAGCCATTGAAAACTGGACAGAGTCTCATTGCAACCAACCTAACAAGCAAATACAGATAAACATGGCATATGCTTGAAAACTGGACAAATGCTCACTACAACTATCCTAACAAGCAAATATAGATAAACAAGGCATCTACTTGAAAACTGGACAAATTGTCACTACAACCAACCTAACAACCAAATACAGATAAACATGGCATCTGCTTGATAACTGGACAAATGCTCACTACAACCAACCTAACAACCAAATATAGATAAACAAGGCATCTGCACGATAACTGGACAAATGCTCACTACAACCAACCTAACAACCAAATATAGATAAACAAGGCATCTACTCACTATAAACAACCAAACATAACCATTCGTGAAACTAAAGTGGACAATTCATACTTAAACATCACATAGCCCTATTGAACGTTACATTTTTGCATAACTGAAATAATTATACACGACACAGTTAAAACACCACATTGCAAAAGCTACTACAACAAAGGGTACGGGTTGGCAAGCTAGAAAAGGTAATATTTGCTGATAGGATGTTGCATCACATGTCATGGACAGGATCCTTCCAGTTGGAAGAGCACAGGCCCGTGGTACGCTCTCTGATGTCACAGATGGGTTGTTTCACCTTGGAAGAACCTTTGTGGGTGCCTGATACGTCTCCAACGTATCTATAATTTTTAATTGCCCCATGCTATATTATCTATTGTTTTGGACTATATTGGACTTTATTTACCACTTTTATATTATTTTTGGGACCAACCAATTAACCGGAGGCCCAGCCCAGAATTGCTGTTTTTTTGCCTATTTTAGTGTTTCAGAGAAATAGAATATCAAACGGAGTCCAAACGGAATAAAATCTTCGGGAACGTGATTTTCTCACCGAACGTGATCCAGGAGACTTGGACCCTGCTCCAAGGAACAAAAGAGGCGGTCACGAGGGTGGGGCGCCCCCCCTAGGGCGTGCCCCCTGCCTCGTGGGCCCCTTGTTGCTCCTCCCGCGTACTTCTTCCTCCTATATATACACACGTACCCCCAAACGATCAGAACAGGAGCCAAAAACCTAATTCCACCGCCGCAACTTTCTGTATCCATGAGATCCCATCTCGGGGCCTGTTCCGGAGCTCCGCCAGAAGAGGGCCGTCATCACGGAGGGCTTCTACATCACCATAGCCTCTCCGATGAAGTGTGAGTAGTTTACCTCAGACCTTCGGGTCCATAGTTAGTAGCTAGATGGCTTCTTCTCTCTCTTTGAATCTCAATACAAAGTTCTCCCCCTCTCTCGTGGAGATCTATTCGATGTAATCTTTTTTTGCGGTGTGTTTGTTGAGATTGATGAATTGTGGGTTTATGATCAAGTCTATCTATGAATAATATTTGAATCTTCTCTAAATTCTTTTATGTATGATTGGTTATCTTTCCAAGTCTCTTCGAATTATCTGTTTGGTTTGGGCAACTAGATTGGTAGTTCTTGCCATGGGAGAAGTGTTTAGCTTTGGGTTCGATCTTGCGGTGTCCTTTCCCAGTGACAGAAGGGGCAGCAAGGCACGTATTGCATCATTGCCATCGAGGATAACAAGATGGGGTTTATTTCATATTGCATGAATTTATCTCTCTACGTCATGTCATCTTGCTTAAGGCGTTACTCTATTTTTAACTTAATACTCTAGATGCATGCTGGATAGCGGTCGATGATTGGAGTAATAGTAGTAGATGCAGAATCGTTTCGGTCTACTTGTCACGGACGTGATGCCTATATACATGATCATGCCTAGATATTCTCATAATTATGCTCAATTCTATCAATTGCTCAACAGTAATTTGTTCACCCACCGTAGAATACTTATGCTCTTGAGAGAAGCCACTAGTGAAACCTATGGCCCCCGGGTCTATTGTCATCATATCAATCTCCATCACTTTAATATTGTTTTGCTATTTACTTTGCCTTTACTTTTTACTTTGCATCTTTATACCAAAAATACCAAAAATATTCTATCTATCAGATCTCACTCTCGTAAGTGGCCGTGAAGGGCTTGACAACCCCTAATTGCGTTGGTTGCGAGTAGCTATCATTTTGTGCAGGTACGAGGGACTTGAGCGTGGCCTCCTACTGGATTGATACCTTGGTTCTCAAAAACTGAGGGAAATACTTACGCTACTCTGCTGCATCATCCCTTCCTCTTCGGGGAAAACCAACGCAAGCTCAAGACGTAGCAAGAAGGATTTCTGGCGCCGTTGCCGAGGAGTCTGTGCAAAAGTCAATATACCAAGTACCCATCACAATCCCTATCTCTCGCATTACATTATTTGCCATTTGCCTCTCGTTTTCCTCTCCCCCCAATTCACCCTTGCCATTTTATTCGCCCTCTCTCTCTATCCTCCCTCTCTGTGTGCCTCTTTTGCCCGTATGCTCTTGTTTGCTCATGTGTTAGATTGCTTGTTTGTCGCGATGGCTCAAGATACTACTAAATTGTGTGACTTCACCAATACCAATAATAATGATTTCCTTAGCACTCCAATTGCTCCTCTTACCGATGCTGAATCTTGTGAAATTAATACTGCTTTGTTGAATCTTGTTATGAAAGATCAATTCGCCGACCTTCCTAGTGAAGATGCCACTACTCATCTGAATAGCTTCGTTGATTTATGTGATATGCAAAAGAAAAAAGATGTCAATAATGATGTCTCTAAATTGAAGCTATTTCCTTTTTCTCTTAGAGATCGTGCTAAAGCTTGGTTTTCATCTTTGCCTAAGAATAGTATTGATTCATGGAACAAGTGCAAAGATGCTTTTATCTCTAAGTATTTTCCTCCTGCTAAGATCATCTCTCTTAGAAACGATATTATGAACTTTAAACAACTTGATCATGAACATGTTGCACAATCTTGGGAGAGAATGAAACTAATGATACGTAATTGCCCTACTCATGGTTTGAATTTGTGGATGATTATACAGAATTTTTATGCCGGATTGAATTTTGCTTCTAGAAATCTTTTAGATTCGGCCGCGGGAGGCACTTTTATGGAAATCACTTTAGGATATTCTACTAAACTCCTAGATAATATTATGGTTAATTATTCTCAATGGAACACTGAAAGATCATCTAATAAAAAAGTACATGCGATAGAAGAAATTAATGTGTTGAGTGGAAAGATGGATGAACTTATGAAATTATTTGCTACTAAGAGTGTTTCTTCTGATCCTAATGATATGCCTTTGTCTACTTTGATTGAGAATAACAATGAATCTATGGATATGAATTTTGTTGTTAGGAATACTTTTGGTAACAACGCTTATAGAGGGAATTTTAATCCTAGGCCATATCCTAGTAATCCTTCTAATAATTATGGGAATTCCTACAATAACTCTTATGGAAATTATAATAAGATGCCCTCTGATTTTGAATCTAATATTAAATAATTTATTTCTTTGCAAAGAATTTTAATGCTATGATTGAAGAAAAATTGCTTAAGATTGATGATTTGGCTAGGAACGTTGATAGAATTCCTCTTGATGTTGATTCTTTAAAACTTAGATCTATTCCACCTAAGCATGATATCAATGAGTCTCTAAAAGCCATGAGAATTTCAATTGATGAGTGTAAAGAAAGAACCGCTAGGATGCGTGCTTCCAAAGATGCCTTTATTAAAGCGTGTTCTTCCAATTCCTATGAAAATCAAGATGAAGATCTAAAAGTTATTGATGTGTCTCCAATTAAATCTTTATTTTGCAATATGAATCTTGATGAAACTGAATATGATCTTCCTTTACCTAGAAGGCATTCTAAAAATTCGGAGTATTTAGATCTTAATGATGAAATTGACAAAAGTGGGATTGAAAGAAATAAAAATCTAGATATTGCTAAACCCACTATATTGGATTTCAAGGAATTTAATTTTGAAAGTTTCTCTTTAATTGATTGTATTTCCTTGTTGTAATCCGTGCTAAATTCTCCACATGCTTATAGTCGAAGTAAAGCCTTCACCGAACATATTGTTGATGCCTTGATGCAATCTTATGAAGAAAAACTTGAGTTGAAAGTTTCTATCCCTAGAAAACTCTATGATGAGTGGGAACCAACTATTAAAATTAAAATTAAATATTATGAGTTTTATGCTTTGTGTGATTTGGGTGCTAGTGTCTATACTATTCCCAAGACTTTGTGTGATTTACTAGATTTTCGTAATTTTGATGACTGCTCTCTAAATTGCATCTTGCGGATTCCACTATTAAGAAACCTATGGGAAGAATTAATGATGTTCTTATTGTTGCAAATAGGAATTATGTGCCCATAGATTTCATTGTTCTTGATATAGATTGCAATGCTTCTTGCCCTATTATTCTTGGTAGACCTTTCCTTAGAACGGTTGGTGCGATTATTGATATGAAGGAAGGGAATATTAGATTTCAATTTCCATTAAAAAAGGGCATGGAACACTTTCCAAGAAAGAAAATAAAATTACCATATGAAACTATCATGAGAGCCACTTATGGATTGCCTACCAAAGATGGCAATACCTGGATCTATCCTCGCTTGTTATGCCTAGCTAGGGGCGTTAAACGATAGCGCTTGTTGGGAGGCAACCCAATTTTATTTTTATTCCTTGATTTTTGCTCCTGTTTAGTAATAAATAAATTATCTAGCCTCTGTTTTGGTTGTGTTTTTTGTGTTTAATTAGTGTTTGTGCCAAGTAGAACCGTTGGGAAGACTTGGGGAAAGTCTTGTTGAACTTGCTGTAAAAAACAGAAACTTTAGCGCTCATGAGAACTGCTGCCATTTTTATTTGAAGAGTGATATTTAGTTAATTCTTTTTGAAGATGATTAATAGATAAATTACTCACGTACAGCAATTTATTTTAGAATTTTTGGGGCTTCAGATCTTGCTCTAGCTACAGATTACTACAGACTGTTCAGTTTTTGACAGATTCTGTTTTTCGTGTGTTGTTTGCTTATTTTGATGAATCTATGGCTAGTAAAATAGTTTATAACCCATAGAGAAGTTGGAATACAGTAGGTTTAACACCAATATAAATAAAGAATGAGTTCATTACAGGACCTTGAAGTGGTCTTTTGTTTTCTTTCGCTAACGGAGCTCACGAGTTTTCTATTTTGAGTTTTGTGTTGCGAAGTTTTCAAGTTTTGGGTAAGAATTTGATGGATTATGGAACAAGTAGTGGCAAGAGCCTAAGCTTTGGGATGCCCATGGCACCCCCAAGATAATCCAAGGACACCAAAAAGTCAAAGCTTGGGGATGCCCCGGAAGGCATCCCCTCTTTCGTCCACTTCCATCAGTAACTTTACTTGGAGCTATATTTTTATTCACCAACATGATATGTGTTTTGCTTGGAGCGTCTTGTATCATTTGTGTCTTTGTTTGTTAGTATGCCACAATCATCCTTGCTGTACACACCTTTTGAGAGAGCCATACATGAATTAAAATTTGATAGAATACTCTATGTGCTTCACTTATATCTTTTGAGCTAAGTAATTTTGCTCTATGTGCTTCACTTAGATCTTTTAGAGCATGGTGGTGGATTTGTTTTAAAGAAACTATTGATCTCTCATGCTTCACTTAAATTATTTTGAGAGTCTCTTAATATCATGGTAATTTTCTTAATAATAATATGCTTGGTATTCAAGATTTGTGAAACTTTCTTTTGAGTGTGTTGAATACTAAGAAAAGATTGAAGCATGATAATTGTTTTGAGATATGGAGGTGATAATATTAAAGTCATGCTAGTGGAGTAGTTGTGAATTTAAAGAATACTTGTGTTGAAGTTTGTGATTCCCGTAGCATGCACGTATGGTGAATCGTTATGTGATGAAGTCGGAGCATGATTTATTTATTGATTGTCTTCCTTATGAGTGGCGGTCAGGGACAAGCGATGGTCTTTTCCTACCAATCTATCCCCCTAGGAGCATGCGCGTAGTACTTTGCTTTGATAACTTCTAGATTTTTGCAACTAGTATATGAGTTCTTTATGACTAATGTTGAGTCCATGGATCATACGCACTCTCACCCTTCCACCTTTGCTAGCCTCTCTAATACCGCGCAACTTTCGCCGGTATCATACACCTACCATATACCTTCCTCAAAACAGCCACCATACCTACCTACTATGGCATTTCCATAGCCATTCCGAGATATATTTCCATGCAACTTTTCATCATCTAGTTCATCATGACACATCCATAATTGTCATATTGCTTAGCATGATCATGTAGTTGACATAGTATTTGTGGCAAACCCACCGTTCATAATTTTCATACTTGTCACTCTTGATTCATTGCATATCCCGGTACACCGTCGGAGGCATTCATATAAAGTCATACTTTGTTTTAGTATCGAGTTGTAATCATTGAGTTGTAAATAAATAGAAGTGTGATGATTATCATTTAATAGAGCATTGTCCCAAATAAAAAACTAAAAAAAATAAAAAAGAGAGAAAGGCCAAAGAAAAAAAAGAAGGCCCAAAAAAAGGGGCAATGATACTATCCTTTTCCACACTTGTGCTTCAAAGTAGCACCATGATATAGCGAGTCTTAGATATTGTGCTTCAAAGTAGCACCATGTTCTTCATATAGAGAATCTCATATGTTGTCACTTTCATATACTAGTGGGAATTTTACATTATAGAACTTGGCTTGTATATTCCAATGATGGTCTTCCTCAAATTGCCCCAGGTCTTCGTGAGCAAGCAAGTTGGATGCACACCCACTACTTTCTTTTGTTGAGCTTTCATACATTTATAGCTCTAGTGCATCCGTTGCATGGCAATCCCTACTCACTCACATTGATATCTATTGATGGGCATCTCCATAACCCATTGATATGCCTAGTTGATGTGAGACTATCTTCTCCTTTTTTGTCTTGTCCACAACCACCATTCTATTCCACCTATAGTGCTATGTCCATGGCTCACGCTCATGTATTGCGTGAAGATTGAAAAAGTTTTGAAAAAGTTAGAGTATGAAACAATTGCTTGGCTTGTCATCGGGGTTGTGCATGATTTAAATATTTTGTGTGGTGAAGATAGAGCATCGCTAGACTATATGATTTTGTAGGGATAACTTTCTTTGGCCATGTTGTTTTGAGAAGACATAATTGCTTTGTTAGTATGCTTGAAGTATTATTATTTTTATGTCAATATAAACTTTTGTCTTGAATCTTTCTAATCTGAATATTCATACCACAATTAAGAAGATTTGCATTGAAATTATACCAAGTAGCACTCCGCATCAAAAAATTTCTTTTTATCATTTACCTACTCGAGGACGAGCAGGAATTAAGCTTGGGAATACCTGATACGTCTCCAACGTATCTATAATTTTTTATTGCTCCATGCTATATTATCTACTGTTTTGGACTATATTGGGCTTTATTTTCCACTTTTATATTATTTTTTGGACTAACCTATTAATCGGAGGCCCAACCCAGAATTGCTGTTTTTTTGCCTATTTCAGTGTTTCGGAGAAATAGAATATCAAACGGAGTCCAAACAGAATAAAATCTTCGGGAACGTGATTTTCTCACCGAACGTGATCCAGGAGACTTGGACCCTGCTCCAAGGAACAAAAGAGGCGGTCACGAGGGTGGGGGCGCCCCCCTAGGGCGCGCCCCCTGCCTCGTGGGCCCCTCGTTGCTCCTCCGGTGTACTTATTCCTCCTATATATACACACGTACCCCCAAACGATCAGAACAGGAGCCAAAAACCTAATTCCACCGCCACAACTTTCTGTATCCATGAGATCCCATCTCGGGGCCTGTTCCGGAGCTCCGCCGGAAGAGGGTCGTCATCACGGAGGGCTTCTACATCACCATAGCCTCTCCGATGAAGTGTGAGTAGTTTACCTCGGACCTTCGGGTCCATAGTTAATAGCTAGATGGCTTCTTCTCTCTCTTTGAATCTCAATACAAAGTTCTCCCCCTCTCTCATGGAGATCTATTCGATGTAATCTTCTTTTTGCGGTGTGTTTGTTGAGATCGATGAATTGTGGGTTTATGATCAAGTCTATCTATGAATAATATTTGAATCTTCTCTGAATTCTTTTATGTATGATTGGTTATCTTTGCAAGTCTCTCCGAATTATCCGTTTTGTTTGGCCAACTAGATTGGTAGTTCTTGCCATGGGAGAAGTGTTTAGCTTTGGGTTCGATCTTGCGGTGTCCTTTCCCAGTGACAGAAGGGGCAACAAGGCACGTATTGCATCGTTGCCATCGAGGATAACAAGATGGGGTTTATTTCATATTGCATGAATTTATCTCTCTACATCATGTCATCTTGCTTAAGGCGTTACTCTGTTTTTAACTTAATACTCTAGATGCATGCTGGATAGCGGTGGATGAGTGGAGTAATAGTAGTAGATGCATAATCGTTTCGGTCTACTTGTCACGGACGTGATGCCTATATACATGATCATGCCTAGATATTCTCGTAATTATGCTCAATTCTGTCAATTGCTCAACAGTAATTTGGTCACCCACCGTAGAATACTTATGCTCTTGAGAGAAGCCACTAGTGAAACCTATGGCCCCCGGGTCTATTCTCATCATATCAATCTCCATCACTTTAATATTGTTTTGCTATTTACTTTGCCTTTACTTTTTGTAAGTGCATCTAGTGCCACCCCTAGTTGGTTTTGGAGTATTGACGACAAACCTAGTTGATGGACTAATGTGTTTGTGAGAATTGCAGGATAACACAGGTAGAAGTCCCTCACTGATTCGGTTTTACTACCAGAGATGACCCCTAAAATATATGAAGACATTGAAGCCAAAGGTGGTATATGAAGATATTCACATTGAAGACTATGACAAAAGAAGACACGTTGTGAAGCCTATGGAGCTCGAAGACTTAGATCCTTCGTAGTTCTTTTTCTTTTGTGTTGAGTCATAGGAACCACTGTACTGTTAAGTGGGGTCCAGGAGAACTAGTCAGAACAACTGAAGTGATGCCTAAATCAAGAACCTATGTCTTCGAGCGAAGACAATGAGAGCGAATCTTGTCCAGAGCCGGACAAGTCAGCTTTGCTTGTAGCCCAAGCAAAGTTGCCATGAGAGTTTGAAATCTGACCGTTGAGACACGTGTCAGTTCCTTAGTGACCCAGGGTCATTTCGGACAAATCAGGTCGGGTTGCCAAGTGGCTATAAATAGCCCACCCCCCCAAGCTTTTGTCGTTTGAGAGCAACCCACCTCGAAGCCTTTGAGAGAAAATTCCTAATGAGGAGAAAATCCCTAACCACCCAGAGCCAGAGTAAATTGGGCATCACTTAAGTCTTCTTGTCTGTGTGATCTGAAGACTTATTACACTTGAGGACTGTGAATCCTCCAGACGGTTAGGCGTCGCGTTCAGAGCATCCAAGAGACATTGTGGATTGCCAGTGAACGAAGTCTATGAAGGTTTGGGAGTCTACCTTGAAGACTTACCAGAGTGATTGGGCGAGGACTAAGTGACCTTAGCTCAAGGAGAATACGGTGAGGACTTGGTGTCCTGGACTGTGTGTTCAGGACTGGGTGTCCAGGACTGTGTGTCCTAAGGTTTAAATACCTAGCCGCTCCAACCAGACGTACAGTTGTCACAGCAACTGGAACTGGTCCAACATATCATTGTCTTCAATGAGTCACTGGTTTCATCTTCACTTCCTTTTCTTACTGTTACACATTGTGAAGCCATTGCATGCTTGCTTTATCTTTTGTCTTCACAACGTGAATGTATGATCTATTTGGCTTCATAACTTCTTCCTACCTGATCCTTATTACACTGCAGTTGTTTGTCAGTGTGCTTTCACTTTATTGAATACATGACCATGGCTGGCCTAGTGTAATCTAACTTCCGCTGCATAGTAAAAGGCATAATCTTTGCTGTTTGTCTTCATAACTCTCACGTTTTGAAGACTTTCGTAAAAATCGCCTATTCACCCCCCCCTCTAGTCGATATAACGCACTTTCAATTGGTATCAGAGCAAGGTGCTCCCTTGTTTTGTGTGATTCGATTTAACCACCTGGAGTTTTAGCTATGTCGACTGCAGGGATAATCAAAGTCTCCGCTGTGTGCCCCGTCTTCGATGGAACTGAATATCCCTACTGGAAGAATAAGACGCGCATGCATCTTGAAGCCATTGACGTTGACCTATGGTATGTCGTCGAGAACGGCGTTCCCAAGGCTGGAGAAGGTGTCACTGCTGCTGATGTCAAGAAGTTCACTCAACTGGACTCTACTGCCAAAAATATCATCTGTTGCCATCTGACAAAAGGACAATATGGCCGTGTGAGTGCCTTGAAGACATCCAAGCTGGTCTGGGACTGGCTCTCCAAGGTCAATGAAGGCATCTCAATCCAGAGAGATCAAAGAATCAGTGTCCTTCGCAACCTCTTCAACCGCTTCAAGCGAAATGACAATGAGAATGTCCAGCACACATTTGATCGGCTCACTGACATCACAAATGAGCTTCAAGCCCTCGGCGCCACTGAGATCACCAAACATGAAATCGTCAAGACGCTGCTGAGATCACTTGATAGTTCGTTTGACATCCTAGCCCTGATGATTCAAGAACGTCCTGATTTCAAGACACTTGATCCATCTGACATACTTGAGAGGCTCAACACACATGAGTTTCAGCTTTCTGAGAAAAGAGATATCTACGGTCCAAACTATGGGCGAACTCGTGCCTTGAAGGCAAAAGCTGTTTCCTCATCTGAAGAAGAATCTGACAGCAGTTCTGATGATCCTGAAGACATTGGAAGGGAACTTGCAATGCTAGTGAAGAAGTTCCAAAAATTCACCAAGAAGAAAGGCTTCAGAAAATCTTCACGATCAAGCTCAAGGAATGATGAAGCTTCTGCTCATGACTACAAGAAGAAAACATGTCACAAGTGCAAGAAAACTGGACACTTCATCTCTGAGTGTCCACAGTGGGACAATGAGAACAGAAGGAAGAAGAAGAGCAAGGAATATGATTCTGACGACAAGAAGAAGAAGAAGAAATACTCAAAGTCTTCTTCCAAGTCTTCCTCAAAGTCTTCATCACACAAGAAGAGCTCATCTGGCAAAGCACATGCGTTTGTTGGCAAGGAAATGGATTCAGAGGATGAGTCTGCTTCTGAGGAGGTGGAGGTGGAGTCTGAGGAGGAGTCTGATTCTGGTATTGCGAGTCTGGCTACAGCATACGTTGCCAAGTCCATCTTCAACACTGAAGACAATGACTTCATCACCGACACCGATGCAAATGACAAGAACGACTCCTCTCCTACCTACTGTTTCATGGCACGCGGTGCCAAGGTAAACACACGCACTACTCGCTATCAAACATCTAGTGACGATGACTCTGACTGTGATTCAAAACCCAGCTACAAAACACTTGCTAAAATTGCAACTGAAAAATAGAAAGCTATGGAACATATTCAAAAACTGTTAGACAGAAGCGATGATCTGTTGGGTGCTGAAATGAATCGATCTGAATCCTTAATTGAAGACATAAAAAATCTTCACGTTAAGTATCAGGAACTTGAGGATCGTCTTGATACTCTCTCAACAACTCATGAAAAGCTTTCCTATGATTATCTTCAAAGGAAGCAAGAACTTGAGAAATTGAGAGCGGCTCATGAAGATCTTCAAAAGGAAAACGAGTCACTTCGCGCCGAACAGATCAGTCCCACTGAGGAAGGATTTGAACCACCATGTCTTAAATGCATTGAGCGTGATAATGCTACTTCTGTTGCTGAATGTTCAACTGCTACTGCTGTTGCAATATCTTCAACTGTTGATGTGGTAACTAACCCCTCTGCTGAGGATACCACTGCTATTGCTGATGAGAATGCTAGGTTGAAGACATTGCTTGAAACAGGGATGTACAAAAGTCTTAAAGGACATCAGACATTATGTGATGTCCTCAAGAAGCAGATTCTGAACCGAAACCCTAGGAAAGAGGGTGTTGGGTTCGTAAGGAAAATAAATGTAGATGGCTCTTACTGGAAACCTGAGCAGTAGCCCAAAACCACATGGGTTGCTACAAAGGAAACTTCAGCAGATCCATCCAATTTATCTGGCTTCACATGTGCTAACCCCATTATTATTGATGAATCCTTTGATGCAAACTATAAACTGTTTAAGAATTAGAATGGTGAAGTGCTTGCCAGGTACATTGGTACTAACTGCAGGAATGGACCGCCTATGAAGAAGATCTGGGTTCCGAAAAAGTGTCTGGAAAATCTTCCTGTGAATGTCTTCATGACACCTCACTTGAAGAAGACAAACCTCAGACCAAAGGCTTCATACGGTCCAAAGGCTTCATACAATCAGAGGACTCACCTGAGTCACACTAACGCAAATGTTTTGCAGGGAAACCATACTCAGGCATATGGATATGAGAGCGGTCCATCGAACCGTCATGTTCATATGACCAAAAATTATTCTGCTTATTCCTATGAGTATTATTGTCCACCTGCAAGACTGTTTGCTAAGGCTTCAAAGCCAAAATTCTCAGATGCTGCACTTAGACTTATTGCTTATAAGCCACCCTTGAAGATGTGGGTGGTTAAGAAAGCTTAACTCTCTTTTGCAGGGAAAGGTCTCCAGCAGAAAAACAAAATCTTTTGATGCTATTGCTGGGGACCTTAAAAATCTTGTAGGGCGCAAGATAAAATGCCCGAATGGCATCATTATGTACTTCATTCCTGAATCGCATGCTACTCTCCCTATTAGTCCTAATATGGATCTAAGTTTTCATAACCCACTGGTTCGTCAAATGTTTTTGCTTCACAATTCTCTTCGTGAAGCCTATCCCCCTAACTGCACTGTAGGGTATGACACCAGCGTCTTCAAAGTCTTCAGAATGGATTATTGACAGTGGGTGTACAAATCACATGACTGGCAAAAGAAGCCTTCTTATGGACTCAACATTACGTCCATCCGACAAGAGCCACATCACATTTGCTGACACTGGTAAAAGTAAGGTATTGGGTCTAGGTAGAGTTGCAATCTCAAATGATCAACACATGGATAAAGTCATGCTTGTTGAATCCCTTGGCTTCAACTTAATGTCTGTCTCAATGCTTTACGATTTGAATATGATCGTAATGTTTGGAAAATATCGTTGCCTGGTACTAATGGAATCTGACAAGTCTCTAGTGTTTGAAGGGTATCAGAAAGGTGATTTGTATGTGGTAGATTTCTCAGCAGGGCCACAACTTGCAGTATGTCTTCTTGCAAAAGCTTCAGAATGCTGGCTTTGGCATCAGAGGCTTGGGCATGCTGGCATGAGGAACCTCCACACCCTTGCGAAGAAGAAGCATGTCATAGGCATCGAGGGAGTCAAGTTCAAGAAAGATCACTTATGCGGTGCCTGTGAAGCAGGGAAGATGATAAGGGCAAACCATCCTTCGAAGACAATCATGACTACTACTCAACCCTTCGAACTGCTCCACATGGATCTTTTCGGTCCCACTCACTACTCAACCTTTGCTACTACTGCTTGCCTTTATGGCTTCGTCATTGTTGATGATTACTCTAGATATACTTGGGTGCACATAATCCTTTACAAGATTGAAGTGCAGGATGTCTTCAGACGCTTCGCCAATCGAGTAATGAACAATTTTGGCGCCAAGATAAAGCACATCAGAAGTGACAATGGCACTGAATTCAAGAACACTGGCCTTGATACATATCTTGATACCTTGGGCATCACACATGAATTCTCAGCTCCGTACACGCCACAGCAGAATGGCGTCGTCGAACGCAAGAACAGAACACTCATTGAGATGGCCAGAACAATGCTAGATGAATACAAGACTCCAAGAAAATTCTGGACAGAAGCCATTGACACTGCATGCCATACAATCAATCGTGTTTATCTTCACAAGCTTCTGAACAAGACATCTTATGAACTCCTAACTGGCAAGAAGCCAAATGTCAGTTACTTCAGAGTATTTGGCGCAAGGTGCTAGATCAAGGACCCACACCACACCTCAAAGTTTACACCAAAAGCACATGAGGGCTTTATGGTAGGATAAGGAAAGGATTCACACTCCTACAGAGTCTTCAATCTCTTCCATTACAAAGTGGTTGAAACAGTGGATGTGCGGTTTGATGAGACAAATGGTTCACAAAGAGAGCAACTGCCAAATGTGCTAGATGAAGTTCCAGCTAGTGAATCAATCAAGCTTATGGGAACTGGAGAGATTATACCTTCTGAAGCTCATCCTGAAGAAGAACTTATCATCTCAGCACCTGATCAACATGAAGACAATGCTCAGCCTGAAGACATTCCTCCCAACAACAACGCAGATCAGCAAGAGCAAAGTCTTCACCCTGTACATCCTCGTGTTGCTAATGAAGTGCAGATTGACAGAATAATTGACAGCATCAGTGCACCTGGTCCACTCACTCGTTCAAGGGCAACTCAGCTAGCAAATTTCTGTGGGAACTTCGCATTTGTATCAATATCAGAACCCAAGAAAGTTGAAGAAGCCTTCATGGAACCTGAATGGATTCAAGCTATGCAAGAAGAGCTTCAACAGTTTGAGCTGAATAATGTATGGGAACTGGTTAAGCGTCCTGATCCATGGAAGCACAACATAATAGGCACCAAATGGATATACCGCAACAAGCAAGATGAGCATGGTCAAGTTGTCAGAAACAAAGCTCGTCTCGTTGCTCAAGGATATACTCAAGTGGAGGGCATTGACTTCGATGAAACATTTGCTCCCGTGGCAAGGCTTGAAGCTATACGCATACTGCTGGCCTATGCAAATCATCATAACATACTTCTATATCAAATGGATGTGAAAAGTGCCTTTCTCAATGGCAAGATTGAAGAAGAAGTGTATGTTGCACAGCCACCTGGCTTTGAAAATCCAAAACATCCTGACATGGTATACAAGCTCAACAAGGCACTGTATGGCCTCAAACAAGCTCCTAGGGCCTGGTATGACACACTCAAATACTTCCTGAAGAGCAAAGGCTTCATACCTGGTTCCCCGGATCCCACTCTTTTCACGAAGACATATGATGGTGAACTGTTTGTGTGCCAAATATATGTGGATGACATTATCTTCGGCTGCACCAATCAGAAGTACAGTGAAGAGTTTGGATATATGATGCAAGAGCAATATCAGATGTCCATGATGGGGGAACTGAAGTTCTTCCTTGGTCTTCAAATACGACAACAACGCAATGGCATATTCATATCTCAAGAGAAGTATCTCAAAGATTGCCTGAAGAAGTTCGGTATGCAAGACTGCAAAGGCTTCACAACACCAATGCCAGCCAAACATCATCTAGGTCCTGACGACAATGGTAAAGAGTTTGATCAAAAGGTATACCGTTCCATGATTGGTTCTTTGCTTTATTTATGTGCATCTAGGCCAGATATTATGCTTAGTGTTTGCATGTGTGCTCGATTTCAAGCGGCACCAAAGGAGTCGCATCACTTAGCTGTGAAGCGAATTCTTCGATATTTGGCTCACACCCCAACTCTAGGATTATGGTATCCCAAGGGCTTAGAGTTTGATTTGGTTGGATTTTCGGATGCTGATTATGCTGGTGACAAAGTTGGTCGCAAGTCTACATCAGGCACATGTCATTTTCTGGGATGATCACTTGTATGTTGGTCTTCAAAGAAGCAGAAATGTGTATCTCTCTCCACTGCTGAATCTGAATACATTGCTGCTGGATCTTGCTGTGCTCAGCTTCTGTGGATGAAGCAAACACTCAAGGACTATGGCATTCATCTGAAGAAAGTGCCACTTTACTGCGACAACGAAAGTGCCATCAAGATTGCCAACAACCCAGTTCAGCACTCGAAGACAAAGCACATTGAAATTCGTCATCACTTTCTCAGAGATCATGTTGTGAAGGAAGACATTGACATCATACACGTCAACACTCAAGAGCAATTGGCAGATATCTTCACCAAGCCCTTGGATGAGAAGAGATTTTGCAAGTTACGGTGTGAGCTAAATATCTTGGAATTCTCAAATGTCCTGTGATCAGGCACACATCCTAACACTTATGCATATTGATGACTTAGATGTGCAACACACAAAGTAAAGTATATCTTCATTCAATGAAGACATACATTCTAAGTGTGAATACATTAATGTGGAATTTGACTTCGGACCGCCACGATAATTGTGCACCGTGTCTGGGTCTAATACTTCCTATACGGTGGGTAACGCCACCACCAAACGTTCTATTTTGAAGTGTTTCACTCATGGCGTTACCTTGCAATATCTTCACATTTGGTTGTCTTCACATTTGGTTTGGCTTCGAACATGTCTTCATGATTATCTTCACTATGTTGCTTGTATATATATATATATATATATATATATATATATATATATATATATATATATATATATATATATATATATATATATATATATATATATATATGCTAGTGTTCTGTCCTCTACAACATTCACTTATAGCTATGTCTTCGTGTTGAATCTTTTGAACTAAGTGAATGTGATCGGACCCCAAACTTCTCTATGCTTTCTATCTCAAACTCTATCTCTCTAAGTCATATGCATTCTATTGAAACTGTCGAATGTCTTCACTGCGTCCTTGTCAGCAGAAGATAAAGAGACAACCATAAAGTCCGTTTTCAATGCTCATTCCTCCACATAAAATCCGGAGAAGTAGGAATGACCGCCCGACAATCCAGGCGTGTGTGGGATGTGGAACTGCCCCCAAAATACTGCATGATGGCCACGTACTACTCAAATGCGAATCGCCAGGGGCACCTGAGTAATAGCGCAGTGCCTCCCCTGCGCCTATAAGTTCACACTTACCGCGGTCATTATCTCCTTCTTCCACCCTCACACGAACCCTAGCGCCACCGCTAGCTCTCGACGACGCCGGCGACGAAGCGCTTCGCTGCCGCAACCTCTCCGACGCCGTCTTCACGCCGACTGCGAACATCATCCTCTCCGCCGTCACCGTAGGTGTCTTCCGTCGCCAAGTTAGGGCACGGAGGACTGAACTGCTCGGCATCATCTCCCACTTCCGTCTAGCAGTTCCAAGTGTGGTAAATAAAACTTCTTTTTACAGCCTCTTTTGATCTCATGGTTCTGTCACTTTCTACCATAAGAAGTTTCTCTTCACATAAGATAGATCTCTCAATCTGCATCTCAAAACATGCCTAGTATATTCACTTGTGCTTCATGAAGTAGTTAGATTCCTCACTTGTATTGATCTGTTGGTTCGTACAAATCTAGAACCAACTTCTTGTCTATGAGTGAATGTCTTCGCACGATGAGATCAATGTCTTCTAAGCTGATTAATCTTCAAAAACTTCTGAGAATGCATATGACCTCTTCCCCTTCCCTCGCACCTTAATGCTGTCACAGGTACATGTCCGTGGGAGAATCCTTCGGTTCTCATAGTCTGCATTCATTTGCAGAATTCCTACAGCATCACATAAACTCTCCTAAAGCCAGTTCCTTTTGGTCCAGAAAAAGAAAGCCTTTGAAGCCTTTGAAAGTTTTGAAGCCTTTCAAGTTAAAGTTTATGGCTTCAGAAGCAGCAGCAAGGAAGGGGGGCAGACAGAGACGTGAAGGAACTTCCAAAGATCTGCCTGAAGACTTGGCAGAAATGTATAAAACAGATCCTGAAGAGAACTATGGGCAGCGCAAGACTCAAATCCAATGGATTCGACGCTATTGGGCAGAACAATGGTTCAAATACCGCTTCGTCACTGAGGAGTATGCTGAGAAAAGTGCCATCAAGAGACCATGGGGGGACATCCGTTTCAAGAATCTCATGCCCAGGACCAGAGATGAAGCCATTACTCAAGGCTTCTACCCATGCATGGTCCGAGGACCACAGCCTGATGATGCACATCCGTCGTCACTACTCTGGTGTCGTGACGACAATTTGTTCAAGCGCAACTTCCAGTTTGCTCAACAATCAACGAAGCTAAACAAGAAGAAATTTGGGTTAGACTTCAACCCTGGTCCCTCCGCACCAAGGGCAGATGGCACACGCGACGCCGAACCCAATGTCATCGGTCCGTTTGCCAATCTTGAGGGCCTGATCACCCACATCTTAGTCCAAGGGACTGCCGTAAATGACCCTCCAGCTGACTCTGAGTCTGATGAAGCTCCTATTGTGCCGAAGCCAAAGCAGACAAAGAAACCAAAAGCTTCAAAGCCGGCCCCTGCCTCAAAAATCTCAAGGGCGAAGCCATTGAAAACTGCACCTCCTGAAGTCAGTGTGCAGTCTGAAGATGTATCCCGCATCTCCAAGCCCCAAAAAGAAAAGGAGCCCCAGCAACAAACCGGCAAAGAGCTCACTGCTGCTGCCATTCTGCGCAGCGAAGCCATTGATCTATCTAGCGATGAAGATCTTGGAGATGACGCTCTAGAGCAGCTTATCAAAAGCAAAGAAGAAGCTGAAATCTTCAACAATTTGCCTCTCTTTGATGTCGCCATCATCCACAACTTCATCGATGAATGGTTTGCCTCACCAGACATCAGCTTCGAAGATCTGCAGCTGCCTGTCGGTCTCAGTCGCCTTCCAAGGCGCAATTGCTTCAGAACTTGCCATTGCTCAGCGCATAGTTGAGCTGAAGCAGAAAATTGATCATGAAAAGGCTCAGTTCAAGAAGCACATGGCCAGGCTCAGCGTGCAGGAAGTGAAGAGCTTCAAAACCATGTTGCATGAGCTCAAGGAAAATTTCCTGAAGAAGCATGTTGAAGCTCAGGGCTCGCGTGAGCGGATGAAGTCTCTGGCAGAACGATGTGTGCAGGCCTACAATGAGGCCGAGAAGCGCAAGGCACTTGGGCATCCTAGCATCGACCCCAAGATGGCCGCGAAGAAGAAGAAGCAGCCTGCTGTGAATGAACCAGAGGCACCAAGACAAGAAGCTATTCCGATTGTCTTCCCAACCGCCACGACTGGCTTGAAGCCAAAGAGCCGGTCAACCGCTTCAGAGCTTAAGAAGACACGGAATGCAGAGGCTAAAGCTAGGAAGAGGAAACACTCTGAAGCCTCTCCTTTTGACCCCACCAAGAAGAAGCGCAAGATCAAGAAAGCTCGGGCTGCTCCCACAGAGCCCTTGATGGTTGAACCCCTCTCTGTCATTCACCCCAATGCAGAACATCAGCTGACAGTTCATGAGCCTGCTCCCACAGAGGCTCCTGAAGCTGAAGATATTCCAGCAGCCGACACCACAGCTGCTGAAGACATTGGTCGCCAGGACAATGTGCAAGATGATGCAGCCCTTCCTCAGCTTGAAACAAGCAAACTCATCAGCATTGGTCGTCCTCTGACGCCAATGGCACAAGATGCGTCATGGGCGGATCGCCCTCAGGAGGAAGAAGACCTTGAGGCCCAGCCCACTCCAACCCCACAAGCGTTCGTCTGCGTTCCATAGGCTTCGCAAAGGTCCACGGCCTCAAGTCCATTCTGCAGAAATTCTGGCTGCATCAGCCGAAGACAATGAAGAAGCACCACCAGAACCCACTCCCCTGCTCCATCAAGATGTAGTTCTCCAGGAGAACATGCCTGAGGTTGTCCCTCCAACTACACAAGCGGAGGAAGAAAATGTTGCGGCTGCCACCACAAACACTGAAGCCAATGTGGAGCCCGCCCCACCAAATGCTTCAGCCGACAGCGAAGCTACCGAGCCAGACACTTCTGTTCCTGAGTCTGCTGCAGGTCCTCAATTCGATTATCATATTGAGCACAGGCCTCATGTTCAGAAGCCAGTCCCAAGGCTGCCAAGGTTCCCAGGTCCTGCATCAGCACCTGGTTCCTTTGACATCAACAGCTTCAAGGTAGACAATACATTTTTCAATAGCTCCAAGAACCCCTATTCAAGGGAAAGGATTGTATCAGATAGGTTCTGGAGCTATTCTCAGCGCAGCTATTATTCATGCATCCTATACAACCAAGGTCGCATCTTCCCGCACAAGCGCCTTGAGGTTGAAGCCATTGCTGGTCTGCCCTGCTTAGAGGAAGCACTGGATTGCTTCAGGCAAGTGGGTCTGCTGCCGTTTGTGACTGATGAAGAGCACTGGAATGAAGAGCTTCTGCTTCAGTTCTATGCCACCCTCCACATTAAAGGATACAACAGAGATCCGAAGACTTGGGTACTGGAGTGGATGACCGGAAATGTCCATCATGAAGCCAATGCATTTGATATCATTGAGCTCACCGGCCTGCCCACTCCTGGCGAATACTATGAGGAAGACTGTCAACTACATGCTAAAGCTATTGAGAGCATATTCCAGAGGCCTGAACCAAATATGAGTCAGATGCTCTCAATGATGAAGCCATTGCCCCACGATGCTCCTTATCCAACAGAGTTCTTCGTTGAAGACTTTGAGTTCCTGCCCAGAACCATATATCACATCATCCGGCGGACTCTCTAGCCTATTAAAGGGCACTCTCCAAATGCCAAGGTTGAAGGTGCTATGAAGACTATGATATTCTGTATCCTTCATGGAAAATGGTTCAACGCACAGGATTTCTTCATACGCCAACTTGCAGCGTCAGGCTCCGATTTATTTGGTTTGAAGTTCTATGCTCCTTGGGTGATGAGGCTGATCAAACTACACTCTGCGATCTCGTATCAGCCCTCAGCCCGAAACCATCGGATCTTCTTGCCAGATGTGGATGCCTCTGCTGAAGCTATATATCCAGAGCCTGCCAAGCAACTGATAAGTCTTCAGAATGCAGAACACCAGAGCTTCACGCAGAATGTTGAAGGTGTTGAAGCCATATCCAGGGTATATCCGTTGGCTGGCACTACACGTGCACCAGCATCTACTGAAGCCACAGACAGCACAAATGCTCCAAGACCCAAGAAGCGTGCTCGTTTCCTCAATGATCGAGAGCTTCTTGTGGCCCTTCACCAAAAGCAAGATAGGCATCACGACTGGCTAAAGCGTCAGATGAAGAGCCTCTTGGTGATGTTAATCGTCTTCGAAACCTAGCCACCAAGAATGCTTTCGTTACACATGAAACGTGCCGTCGTACATGGAAAGGGCTCTCAATGATATGTACTGAAGCTGAACTTGAAGAGGATGGCTTCACAGAATGTTTCAAGTTTGACACGACACCTCTTAGAAGGGCTGTGATGCGCAACACACCATCACTTGAAGACTCTGAGTTTTCTTCATCTGCTGCCACAGTCACTGCCAGAATCATCAATGAAGAAGACGATGCTACATCACCGCCACCTGCTTCAGCACCTCCAAGCTCTGCACCGCCAAACAACTCCACCGACCCTGCTGCGCCTGGGCACGCGTAAAAAACTCTATGTCTTCAAACCTTTTTGGTCATTACTGACAAAAGGGGGAGAAGCATATGATGTTTATAGTCTTCAAGCGGGTCAATATGGGCGGGTGCCTTATGTTTTGTTACATTTTGCTTCGTGTTTACAACTCTTCGTGTTTACATTTTGCTTCATTTGGTTCTTTGAGTTGTAAACACTAAAACTCGATGGTCGTCTGCTACTTGTTTGCCACTCTGTTTGCGAAGATAAATTCCGCATATGCGACGATAAATTCCGCACTTATCTCATTCTGCAGACACCCATTTTCCATTATGCATGTCATTATCTTCATATACTTTCACATGCATAGTGGATTGTCATCATAAGCTGAAGTGGATCTCCACAAGTACAACCTGCCATGTGCATTTGCATTCCAAAAGCAAATTAACTTATATGCACATCTTCAGGGGGAGCCCTTGCAACTTATGAAGACAATTCCTTTACAATTTCACAGACTATATTCCCCGTTGAAAACTTCAACTAGTTTGTCATCAATCACCAAAAAGGGGGAGATTGTAAGTGCATCTAGTGCCACCCCTAGTTGGTTTTGGAGTATTGACGACAAACCTAGTTGAGGGACTAATGTGTTTGTGAGAATTGCAGGATAACACAGGTAGAAGTCCCTCACTGATTCGGTTTTACTACCAGAGATGACCCCTAAAATGTATGAAGACATTGAAGCCAAAGGTGGTATATGAAGATATTCACATTGAAGACTATGACAAAAGAAGACACGTTGTGAAGCCTATGGAGTTTGAAGACTTAGATCCTTCGTAGTTCTTTTTCTTTTGTGTTGAGTCATAGGTACCACCGTACTGTTAAGTGGGGTCCAGGAGAACTAGTCAGAACGACTGAAGTGATGCCTAAATCAAAAACCTATGTCTTCGAGCAAAGACAATGAGAGCGAATCTTGTCCAGAGCCGGACAAGTCAGCTTTGCTTGTAGCCCAAGCAAAGTTGCCATGAGAGTTTGAAATCTGACCGTTGAGACACGTGTCAGTTCCTTAGTGACCCAGGGTCATTTTGGACAAATCAGGTCGGGTTGCCAAGTGGCTATAAATAGCCCACCCCCACAACCATAAACGGTTGGCTGCTCAGATTTCAGTGCACGACTTTTGTCGTTTGAGAGCAACCCACCTCGAAGCCTTTGAGAGAAAATTCCTAGTGAGGAGAAAACCCCTAACCACCCAGAGCCAGAGTAAATTGGGCATCACTTAAGTCTTCTTGTCTGTGTGATCTGAAGACTTATTACACTTGAGGACTGTGAATCCTCCATATGGTTAGCCGTCGCGTTCAGAGCATCCAAGAGACATTGTGGATTGCCAGTGAACGAAGTCTGTGAAGGTTTGGGAGTCTACCTTGAAGACTTACCAGAGTGATTGGGCGAGGACTAAGTGACCTTAGCTCAAGGAGAATACGGTGAGGACTTGGTGTCCTGGACTGTGTGTTCAGGACTGGGTGTCCGGCACTGTGTGTCCTAAGGTTTAAATACCTAGCCGCTCCAACCGGACGTACAGTTGTCACAGCAACTAGAACTGGTCCAACATATCATTGTCTTCAACGAGTCACTAGTTTCATCTTCACTTCCTTTTCTTACTGTTACACATTGTGAAGCCATTGCATGCTTGCTTTATATTTTGTCTTCACAACGTGAATGTATGATTTGTTTGGCTTCATAACTTCTTCCTACCTGATCCTTATTACACTGCAGTTGTTTGTCAGTGTGCTTTCACTTTATTGAATACATGACCATGGCTGGCCTAGTGTAATCTAACTTCCGCTGCATAGTAAAAGGCATAATCTTCGCTGTTTGTCTTCGTAACTCTGACGTTTTGAAGACTTTCGTAAAAATCGCCTATTCACCCCCCTCTAGTCGATATAACGCACTTTCACTTTTTACTTTGCATCTCTATACCAAAAATACCAAAAATAGTCTATCTATCAGACTCACTCTCGTAAGTGACCGTGAAGGGCTTGACAACCCCTAATCGCGTTGGTTGCGAGTAGATATCGTTTTGTGCAGGTACGAGGGACTTGAGCATGTCCTCCTACTGGATTGATACCTTGGTTCTCAAAAACTGAGGGAAATACTTACGCTACTCTGCTGCATCATCCCTTCCTCTTCGGGGAAAACCAACGCAAGCTCAAGATGTAGCAGTGCCCTCCTCGTGGTCATGGTCGATGAGATCTGACTTGGCAATTGAGGATCCCACGCCGCCGCCGTAGACAGTGTCCTTCAGAAATGACAAAATGGGCTCGATGGCATACAAGAATCGCAAATCCTTGACCATGTGGTAGAGGAGATCAGCGGCAGGGCCGTCAAAGAGATCAACGGCGGTTGAACCAGAGGGGTTGGGGATGGACCACTTAACCCGTGACATGGCCCTCATGAAGCCATCGCTGTCGACGAGCTTGCTGTCATAGCCGACTTTCCTGAGATACAGTAATACACTGGCCCGCTAACGTGAAGCCTTCTGCATGGAAACGTAGCAAACGTCTTCACCGGCTTCTGCGGTGAGGTGTTG
Source organism: Triticum dicoccoides (assembly GCF_002162155.2). Taxonomy (NCBI): domain Eukaryota; kingdom Viridiplantae; phylum Streptophyta; class Magnoliopsida; order Poales; family Poaceae; genus Triticum; species Triticum dicoccoides. The sequence continues at coordinate 481,165,933 of NC_041388.1, forward strand.
CTTCGGGATCGATTGGTCGGGGAGAATGACGACCACCTCGCCAATGTTCGTCGAAGAGGCCATGATAAACCTTTTCTTGGCCGAACGCTCGTCAGGATCCCTGGGATACGCGGTCGAGCTTAGGCTGTGACATTCTGGAGTAGGGGATGTGGATCTGGTGGGGAGGGACACCGCAGGCCTCATCTAAAAACTCAAGGGAGTGGGCGACGGTATGGGAATCACTAGGTAACCTAAACTTTATTATCTAAGCTAGGAGGAATGGGTAGACCGATAGGGGTTGGCGGCGGAGAGCTAGGGTTCGAGGGGGAGGGGGCCGGGTGGGGGACTGTGGAGGGGGCGGGGTGGTGTTTGAGGATACGCCACGGCTACTGAAAATTTCAGTAGTGGTGGGTTTATATGGTGGTGGACGAGGGAGGGCGACGGTTCAAATGCCTCGGCTACTGCAATTTTACTATAAGGTCGGTGCTGGAGGAGTGTGGGCTACGGTTGAAGTACAATGGCTACTAAAATTTGGGTAAAGGAATTGATGCAGGCAGGAGTACCCAAGATTGCACACAGTCCAATAAGAATATGTGTGTATGGTAATAAGGAAAAGCGGCGGAACTCCCAATTTTTGCAATGCTCAAGGCGAGTAGTTTGTTTTTAGATTTCTAGGTAGCTGGTCTATCACACACAGTTCGTCCTAATTTTCAGACGCAGACGTGGAATTCAATCTAAATAAACTACCCGCCTTTAGCTTGCGCAGGTGGTGATTTTACAGCGCACTAGCATCGCACACTGTTAAGCCAGTACCTCCACCTTTGCTCACGCTTGCGCAGTCGTGGTGATTCATAGCGCACTTGCATCACACACAGTTAAGCCAGTATACCTGTGTCCGTTGAGCATAGAGTCTTTGCAACAAAAAAATGTTAGTGAGGGTCAGAAGACAACCACACCAGCATGTGCCCAAATATATATGAGTGAAAAGGGTGGTCTGTGATGTTCAAAATTCCAATGCACAACTTTGACCGCCCGGCACACGGTTGGGCGCGTCGTCGAAGATCGATGAGAGGGGCCAGAAGTCAAGCACCACCTGGAAGTGGCCAAATATATGTAGGAATATAGGGTGTGATGTTTAAAACTTTAAATACACAATGCACAACTTTGGTGGCACCTGCCTGAAGGAAATATGCCCTAGAGGCAATAATAAAGTTATTATTTATTTCCTTATATCATGATAAATGTTTATTATTCATGCTAGAATTGTATTAACCGGAAACATAATACATGTGTGAATACATAGACAAACAGAGTGTCACTAGTATGCCTCTACTTGACTAGCTCGTTAATCAAAGATGGTTATGTTTCCTAACCATGAACAAGGAGTTTTTATTTGATTAACGGGATCACATCATTAGGTGAATGATCTGATTGACATGACCCATTCCATTAGCTTAGCACCCGATCGTTTAGTATGTTGCTATTGCTTTCTTCATGACTTATACATGTTCCTATGACTATGAGATTATGCAACTCCCGTTTGCCGGAGGAACACTTTGTGGGCTACCAAACGTCACAACGTAAATGGGTGATTATAAAGGTGCTCTACAGGTGTCTCCAAAGGTACATGTTGGGTTGGCGTATTTCGAGATTAGGATTTGTCACTCCGATTGTCGGAGAGGTATCTCTGGGCCCTCTCGGTAATACACATCACATAAGCATTGCAAGCATTGCAACTAATGAGTTAGTTGTGAGATGATGTATTACGGAACGAGTAAAGAGACTTGCCGGTAACGAGATTGAACTAGGTATGGGATACCGACGATCGAATCTCGAGCAAGTAACATACCGATGACAAAGGGAACAACGTATGTTGTTATGCGGTCTGACCGATAAAAGATCTTCGTAGAATATGTAGGAGCCAATATGAGCATCCAGGTTCCGCTATTGGTTATTGACCGGAGACGTGTCTCGGTCATGTCTACATTGTTCTCAAACCCGTAGGGTCCGCACGCTTGAGGTTTCGATGACAGTTATATTATGAGTTTATGAGTTTTGATGTACCGAAGTTAGTTCGGAGTCCCAGATGTGATCACGGACATAACGAGGAGTCTCGAAATGGTCGAGACATAAAGATTGATATATTGGACGGCTATATTCGGACACCGGAAGTGTTCCGGGGAAGTTTCGGATAAAACCGGAGCACCGGGGGGTTACCGGAACCCCCCGGGGGGTTAATGGGCCTCATGGGCCTAAAGTGGAGAAGAGGAGGGGCTGCCAGGGAAGGCCGCGCGCCCCCTCTCCCCCTAGTCCGAAATGGACAAGGAGGGAGGGGCGGCGCCCCCCCTTTTCCTTCTCTCCTCCCCCTCTCCTACTTGGACAAGGAAAGGGAGGGGAGTCCTACTCCCGGTAGGAGTAGGACTCCTCCTGCGCGCCTCCTACTAGGGCCGCCCGCACCCCCCCTTGGATCCTTTATATACGGAGGCAAGGGGCACCCCTAGACACACAAGTTGATCCACGTGATCATATTCTTAGCCGTGTGCGGTGCTCCCTTCCACCATAGTCCTCGATAATATTGTAGCGGTGCTTAGGCGAAGCCCTGCGACGGTAGTACATCAAGATCGTCACCACGCCGTCATGCTGACGGAACTCTTCCCTGACACTTTGCTGGATCGGAGTCCGGGGATCGTCATCGAGCTGAACGTGTGCTAGAACTCGGAGGTGCCGTAGTTTCGGTGCTTGATCGGTCGGGCCGTGGAGACGTACGACTACATCAACCAAGTTAACGCTTCCGTTGTCGATCTACAGGGGTACGTAGATCACACTCTCCCCCTCTCGTTGCTATGCATCACCATGATCTTGCGTGTGCGTAGGATTTTTTTTGAAATTACTACGTTTCCCCAACAGTGGCATCCGAGCCTAGGTTTTATATGTTGATGTTATATGCACGAGTAGAACACAAGTGAGTTGTGGGCGATATAAGTCATACTGCTTACCAGCATGTCATACTTTGGTTCGGCGGTATTGTTGGACGAAGCGGCCCGGACCGACATTACGCGTACGCTTACGCGAGACCGGTTCTCCCAACGTGCTTTGCACATAGGTGGCTTGCGGGTGACAGTTTCTCCAACTTTAGTTGAACCAAGTGTGGCTACGCCCGGTCCTTGCGAAGGTTAAAACAGCACCAACTTGACAAACTATCGTTGTGGTTTTGATGCGTAGGTAAGATTGGTTCTTGCTTAAGCCCGTAGCAGCCACGTAAAACTTGCAACAACAAAGTAGAGGACGTCTAACTTGTTTTTGCAGGGCATGTTGTGATGTGATATGGTCAAGACATGATGCTAAATTTTATTGTATGAGATGATCATGTTTTGTAACCGAGTTATCGGCAACTGGCAGGAGCCATATGGTTGTCGCTTTATTGTATGCAGTGCAATCGTGCTGTAATGCTTTACTTTATCACTAAGCAGTAGCGATAGTCGTGGAAGCATAAGATTGGCGAGACGACAACGATGCTACGATGGAGATCAAGGTGTCGCGCCGGTGACTATGGTGATCACGACGGTGCTTCGAAGATGGAGATCACAAGCACAAGATGATGATGGCCATATCATATCACTTATATTGATTGCATGTGATGTTTATCTTTTATGCATCTTATCTTGCTTTGATTGACGGTAGCATTATAAGATGATCTCTCACTAATTATGAAGAAGTGTTCTCCCTGAGTATGCACCGTTGCGAAAGTTCTTCGTGCTGAGACACCACGTGATGATCGGGTGTGATAGGCTCTACGTTCAAATACAACGGGTGCAAAACAGTTGCACATGCGGAATACTGAGGTTATACTTGACGAGACAAGCATATACAGATATGGCCTCAGAACACGGAGACTGAAAGGTCGAGCATGAATCATATAGTAGATATGATCAACATAGTGATGTTCACCAATGAAACTACTCCATCTCACGTGATGATCGGACATGGTTTAGTTGATTTGGATCACGTAATCACTTAGAGGATTAGAGGGATATCTATCTAAGTGGGAGTTCTTTAAGTAAATTAATTGAACCTAAATTTATCATGAAACTTAGTACCTGATAGTATCTTTCTTGTTTATGCTTGATTGTAGATAGATGGCTCGTGCTGTTGTTCCGTTGAATTTTAATGCGTTCCTTGAGAAAGCAAAGTTGAAAGATGATGGTAGCAATTACACGGACTGGGTCCGTAACTTGAGGATTATCCTCATTGCTGCACAGAAGAATTACGTCCTGGAAGCACCGCTGGGTGCCAGGCCTGCTGCTGGAGCAACACCAGATGTTATGAACGTCTGGCAGAGCAAAGCTGATGACTACTCGATAGTTCAGTGTGCCATGCTTTACGGCTTAGAATCGGGACTTCAACGACGTTTTGAACATCATGGAGCATATGAGATGTTCCAGGAGTTGAAGTTAATATTTCAAGCAAATGCCCGGATTGAGAGATATGAAGTCTCCAATAAGTTCTATAGCTGCAAGATGGAGGAGAACAGTTCTGTTAGTGAGCATATACTCAAAATGTCTGGGTATAATAATCACTTGATTCAATTGGGAGTTAATCTTCCAGATGATTGCGTCATTGACAGAATTCTCCAATCACTGCCACCAAGCTATAAGAGCTTCATGATGAACTATAATATGCAAGGGATGAATAAGACTATTCCCGAGCTCTTCGCAATGCTGAAAGCTGCGGAGGTAGAAATCAAGAAGGAGCATCAAGTGTTGATGGTCAACAAGACCACTAGTTTCAAGAAAAAGGGCAAAGGGAAGAAGAAGAAGGGGAACTTCAAAAAGAACAGCAAGCAAGTTGCTACTCAAGAGAAGAAACCCAAACCTAGACCTAAGCCTGAAACTGAGTGCTTCTACTGCAAGCAGACTGGTCACTGGAAGCGGAACTGCCCCAAGTATTTGGCGGATAAGAAGGATGGCAAGGTGAACAAAGGTATATGTGATATACATGTTATTGATGTGTACCTTACTAATGCTCGCAGTAGCACCTGGGTATTTGATACTAGTTCTGTTGCTAATATTTGCAACTCGAAACAGGGACTACGGATTAAGCGAAGATTGGCTAAGGACGAGGTGACGATGCGCGTGGGAAACGGTTCCAAAGTCGATGTGATCGCAGTCGGCACGCTACCTCTACATCTACCTTCGGTATTAATATTAGACCTAAATAATTGTTATTTGGTGCCAGCGTTAAGCATGAACATTATATCTGGATCTTGTTTGATGCGAGACGGTTATTCATTTAAATCTGAGAATAATGGTTGTTCTATTTATATGACTAATATCTTTTATGGTCATGCACCCTTAAAGAGTGGTCTATTTTTGTTGCATCTCGATAGTAGTGATATACATATTCATAGTGTTGAAGCCAAAAGATACAGAGTTGATAATGATAGTGCAACTTATTTGTGGCACTGCCGTTTAGGTCATATCGGTGTGAAGCGCATGAAGAAACTCCATACTGTTGGACTTTTGGAACCACTTGATTATGAATCACTTGGTACTTGTGAAACGTGCCTCATGGGCAAGATGACTAAAACACCGTTCTCCGGTACTATGGAGAGAGCAACAGATTTGTTGGAAATCATACATACAGATGTATGTGGTCCAATGAATATTGAGGCTCGTGGCGGATATCGTTATTTTCTCACCTTCATAGATGACTTAAGCAGATATGGGTATATCTACTTAATGAAACATAAGTCTGAAATGTTTGAAAAGTTCAAAGAATTTCAGAGTGAAGTTGAAAATCATCGTAACAAGAAAATAAAGTTTCTACGATCTGATCGTGGAGGAGAATATTTGAGTTACGAGTTTGGTGTACATTTGAAAAATTGTGGAATAGTTTCGCAACTCACGCCACCCGGAACACCACAGCGTAATGTTGTGTCCGAACGTCGTAATCATACTTTACTAGATATGGTGCTATCTATGATGTCTCTTACTGATTTACCGCTATCGTTTTGGGGTTATGCTTTGGAGACGGCCGCATTCACGTTAAATAGGGCACCATCAAAATCCGTTGAGACGACGCCTTATGAACTATGGTTTAGCAAGAAACCAAAGTTGTCGTTTCTAAAAGTTTGGGGCTGCGATGCTTATGTGAAAAAGCTTCAACCTGATAAGCTCGAACCCAAATCAGAGAAATGTGTCTTCATAGGATATCCAAGGGAGACTATTGGATACACCTTCTATCACAGATCCGAAGGCAAGACTTTTGTTGCTAAGTTCGGAAACTTTCTGGAGAAGGAGTTTCTCTCGAAAGAAGTGAGTGGGAGGAAAGTAGAACTTGATGAGGTAACTGTACCTACTCCCTTATTGGAAAGTAGTACATCACAAAAACCTGTTTCTGTGACACCTACACCAGTTAGTGAGGAAGCTAATGATGATGATCATGAAACTTCAGAACAAGATACTACTGAACCTCGTAGATCAACCAGAGTGAGATCCGCGCCAGAGTGATACGGTAATCCTATTCTGGAAGTCATGCTACTAGATCATGATGAACCTACGAACTATGAAGAAGCGATGGTGAGCCCAGATTCCGCAAAATGGCTTGAAGCCATGAAATCTGAGATGGGATCCATGTATGAGAACAAAGTATGGACTTTGGTTGACTTGCCCGATGATCGGCAAGCAATTGAGAATAAATGGATCTTCAAGAAGAAGACTGACGCTGACGGTAATATTACTGTCTACAAAGCTCGACTTGTCGCAAAAGGTTTTCAGCAAGTTCAAGGGATTGACTACGATGAGACCTTCTCACCCGTAGCGATGCTTAAATCTGTCTGAATCATGTTAGCAATTGCCGCATTTTATGATTATGAAATTTGGCAGATGGATGTCAAAACTGCATTCCTGAATGGATTTCTAGAAGAAGAGTTGTATATGATGCAACCAGAAGGTTTTGTTGATCCAAAGGGAGCTAACAAAGTGTGCAAGCTCCAGCGATCCATTTATGGACTGGTGCAAGCCTCTCAGAGTTGGAATAAACGCTTTGATAGTGTGATCAAAGCATTTGGTTCTATACAGACTTTTGGAGAAGCCTGTATTTACAAGAAAGTGAGTGGGAGCTCTGTAGCATTTCTGATATTATATGTGGATGACATATTACTAATTGGAAATGATATAGAATTTCTGGATAGCATAAAGGGATACTTGAATAAGAGTTTTTCAATGATAGACCTCGGTGAAGCTGCTTACATATTAGGCATTAAGATCTATAGAGATAGATCAAGACGCTTAATTGGACTATCACAGAGCACATACCTTGACAAAAATTTGAAGAAGTTCAAAATGGATCAAGCAAAGAAAGGGTTCTTGCCTGTGTTACAAGATGTGAAGTTGAGTAAGACTCAATGCCCGACCACTGCAGAAGATAGAGAGAAAATGAAAGATGTTCCCTATGCTTCAACCATAGGCTCTATCATGTATGCAATGCTGTGTACCAGACCTGATGTGTGCCTTGCTATAAGTCTATCAGGAAGGTACCAAAGTGATCCAGGAGTGGATCACTAGACAGCGGTCAAGAACATCCTGAAATACCTGAAAAGGACTAAGGATATGTTTCTCATATATGGAGGTGACAAAGAGCTCATCGTAAAAGGTTACGTTGATGCAAGCTTTGACACTAATCCGGACGATTCTAAATCGCAAACCGGATACGTGTTTACATTAAACGGTGGAGCTGTCAGTTGGTGCAGTTCTAAACAAAGCGTTGTAGCGGGATCTACATGTGAAGCAGAGTACATAGCTGCTTCGGAAGCAGCAAATGAAGGAGTCTGGATGAAGGAGTTCATATCCGATCTAGGTGTCATACCTAGTGCATCGGGTCCAATGAAAATCTTTTGTGACAATATTGGTGCAATTGCCTTGGCAAAGGAATCCAGATTTCACAAGAGAACCAAGCACATCAAGAGACGCTTCAATTCCATCCGGGATCTAGTCCAGGTGGGAGACATAGAGATTTGCAAGATACATACAGATCTAAATGTTGCAGACCTGTTGACTAAGCCTCTTCCACGAGCAAAACATGATCAACACCAAGGCTCCATGGGTGTTAGAATCATTACTGTGTAATCTAGATTATTGACTCTAGTGCAAGTGGGAGACTGAAGGAAATATGCCCTAGAGGCAATAATAAACTTATTATTTATTTCCTTATATCATGATAAATGTTTATTATTCATGCTAGAATTGTATTAACCGGAAACATAATACATGTGTGAATACATACACAAACAGAGTGTCACTAGTATGCCTCTACTTGACTAGCTCGTTAATCAAAGATGGTTATGTTTCCTAACCATGAACAAGGAGTTGTTATTTGATTAACGGGATCACATCATTAGGTGAATGATCTGATTGACATGACCCATTCCATTAGCTTAGCACCCGATCGTTTAGTATGTTGCTATTGCTTTCTTCATGACTTATACATGTTCCTATGACTATGAGATTATGCAACTCCCGTTTGCCGGAGGAACACTTTGTGTGCTACCAAACGTCACAACGTAAATGGGTGATTATAAAGGTGCTCTACAGGTGTCTCCAAAGGTACATGTTGGGTTGGCGTATTTCGAGATTAGGATTTGTCACTCCGATTGTCGGAGAGGTATCTCTGGGCCCTCTCGGTAATACACATCACATAAGCCTTGCAAGCATTTCAACTAATGAGTTAGTTGTGAGATGATGTATTACGTAACGAGTAAAGAGACTTGCCGGTAACGAGATTGAACTAGGTATGGGATACCGACGATCGAATCTCGGGCAAGTAACATACCGATGACAAAGGGAACAACGTATGTTGTTATGCGGTCTGACCGATAAAAGATCTTCGTAGAATATGTAGGAGCCAATATGAGCATCCAGGTTCCGCTATTGGTTATTGACCGGAGACATGTCTCGGTCATGTCTACATTGTTCTCGAACCCGTAGGGTCCGCACGCTTAAGGTTTCGATGACAGTTATATTATGAGTTTATGAGTTTTGATGTACCGAAGTTAGTTCGGAGTCCCGGATGTGATCACGGACATAACGAGGAGTCTCGAAATGGTCGAGACATAAAGATTGATATATTGGACGGCTATATTCGGACACCGGAAGTGTTTCGGGGAAGTTTCGGATAAAACCGGAGCACCGGGGGGTTACTGGAACCCCCCCGGGGGGTTAATGGGCCTCATGGGCCAAAAGTGGAGAAGAGGAGGGGCTGCCAGGGCAGGCCGCGCGCCCCCTCTCCCCTAGTCCGAATTGGACAAGGAGGGAGGGGCGGCGCCCCCCCTTTTCCTTCTCTCCTTCCCCCTCTCCTACTTGGACAAGGAAAGGAAGGGGAGTCCTACTCCCGGTAGGAGTAGGACTCCTCCTGTGCGCCTCCTACTAGGGCCGGCCGCACCCCCCCTTGGATCCTTTATATACGGAGGCAAGGGTCACCCCTAGACACACAAGTTGATCCACGTGATCATATTCTTAGCCGTTTGCGGTGCCCCCTTCCACCATAGTCCTCGATAATATTGTAGCGGTGCTTAGGCGAAGCCCTGCGACGGTAGTACATCAAGATCGTCACCACGCCGTCGTGTTGACGGAACTCTTCACCGACACTTTGCTGGATCGGAGTCCGGGGATCATCATTGAGCTGAACGTGTGCTAGAACTCGGAGGTGCCGTAGTTTCAGTGCTTGATCGGTCAGGCCGTGGAGACGTACAACTACATCAACCAAGTTAACGCTTCCGTTGTCGATCTACAAGGGTACGTAGATCACACTCTCCCCCTCTCGTTGCTATGCATAACCATGATCTTGCGTGTGCGTAGGAATTTTTTTGAAATTACTACGTTTCCCCAACACTGCCTCGCAAACCTGAAAGCACCCTTGGATATATCTATAATGACATAATGTCATAGGTTAGGGTGCTTGACCCACCTGCCACTGCGTGTAAGCGGGGCGGATGCACGTAGTGATACTTTGGTCATTCATGCATGTCGCCATGACCTACCATAAGACGGACCAGTGAATCTATCGTTTAGTCAAATGACAACTATTGTTGTCGATAAAAAATGGATAGAATATATATATATATATATATATATATATATATATATATATATATATATATATATATATATAGACCGCTTGGGCCAATATATTGAACCATCATAAAAAATCGCATGAGAGGTGTCGTGGGAGAACATGATCACCTATGGGGCCATGAGCCCCTTTGTGGTTCGGAAAGGGGGATATCACGTTGCATAAAGAGCGGAGGTCATGAGACAGCGCGATGCCGGTAACACTGGTGATTTTTACCTAGGTTCGGGCCGCTGAGAAGTGTAAAACCCTACTCCTACTTTGCAAGATTGGATGGAAGAACACAATGAACACGCAATGCTCAAGCCCGACAAGGTGGCCTCGGGGAGAGCAGCTATGTGCGTACAAGTGTGGAGGGGTCCGAATCCTTTGCTTGGTTGCCTTGGACCTTTTATAGCTTAAGGGGTAACCACGGTGACAAAACAGTCTTTATGTAGTGATTAGATAGCTAACAATGCTATCATACCTAACTCTGGAAGTTAGGACAAAGTGCATTAAATGCACTACTAGGTGTCATGCTGAGGGTGAAGCCCGGCAAGCCTGACATGCCACTTAATCATCTTCTACCTGCTTGACACGCCTGTAGATGGGTGGCACATGAGATTAATCAGTCTTCCAATGGGCTGCCACGTGCTTGGTAGAAGCCACTTAATCACCTAGAGGCTTTACACCACATCGATAAGTGATTTATGTGGTAGTGCGGTGGTGCCTTGGCGAGGGTTCTGCCCTTGGCGGACCCAACAAGCCTGCTAAGGAAATCTTGGACTTGTCCTTGTGGCAGCCTCGACCCGGCCAGGCTCTCATGCCCGGCAAGGGAGGCTTTCCCTATGTGATGCTCTGTTGTCTTGTTTGGCTTGGTCATCTTGATCCACTCTTTGATCTCACAAAGAGCGGTTCCTCTGGCTTGGCCTTGTTTAGTAGTTTGGTGCCGAACATGTGATGTCAACACGCATGTGTATAAGTCCAGGCAACAAACATGAATGTTTGTTGCACCAACAGGAGTCCTCGGGCCTGGCCCATACGTGTCGTCGGGCATCATTGGGTTAGGCCCCAACAAATGCATAGGCGCACACTTTGGCCAAACCACAATGGGATTTATGCCTTTCTTGATATCTTCCTTGCTTCTTCATTAACCTGTGATTGAATCAGTTTCCGGTTTTTCTGTGAGTCGTGCTGAATGACGTGGGGCAATCCACGTAGTGGCCCGTGGGACGCCCAACTTCACGGGGAGGTAACTGCCATTTTACTCATCACACTACTCCTTCCATTTCTGCACGTACGCTACATGCATTACACAGGGTTGATGGCGGATGTGTAGGGCGCGGAATTTAGTGCCATGCATGGCAGAAAGCTTAGCACCATGGATAGGCGCAGGATGGCAATCGTCGATTATGGACACTGTCAGCGACGCAGAGGGACTGGATGGGCGGAGTGGGGTGTTTGCCTTCTCAGTGGTGAGGAACCAGTTCCTGGCCACGCTCCCCTATAAAAGGAGGCGCGGGCAGAGGGCTCACCCACACACATCTCCTCCTTATTCTCCTTGTGTCTTTCTTCCACTATGGTGAGGGGAAGAGGACGTGGTCATGCTCCAGTGGTGGCGACGAGGGTCTCTTCTTGGAAGCGCCTCCCTCCCCCAGCTGGCACCCAAATCACACAAAGCATAGCACTCATGATCTTTAATTTTAATTTTATTGTAGGTTCCCACTCATCATAAGGTTTTCTAGGGATAGAAACTTCTAGCTCAAGTTTTTGTTCATAAGATTGCATCAAAGCATCAACAATATGTTTAGTAAAAGCTTTATTTTGACTATAAGCATGAGGAGAATTTAGCACGGATTGCAACAAGGAAATACAATCTATCAAAGAGCAATTATCATAATTAAATTCCTTGAAATCCAAAATAGTGGGTTCATTGCTATTTAAAGTTTTAACTTTTTCAATCCCACTTTTAACAATCTTTGCATCAAGATCTAAAAGCTCCGAAATTTTGGGACGCCTTCTAGGTAAAGGTGGCTCATCTTCAGTCCCATCATTATCAAGATTCATATTGCAAAACAAAGATTTAATAGGAGACACATCAATAACTTTTAGATCTTCATCTTTATTTTCAAAGAAAAATTCCGGCTTAGCGGCCATCTTATTGACTAAGGTGCCTGCTTATCCTAAACTTCATCAATTAATTTTTCGAGATGAGCAATCTGAGATTTCAAACCATAAAATCCTTTAGACATATAATCGGAGCTCTTTATATTCATATAACCCATAAAGCTTTTTTGTTCCTGAAGATCATTCCTAAAGAAATTATTATGCTCAAATTGTAAAGTCATAAAACTCCTAACGTTGCTTTCGATCTCTTCTAACCTTTTAAGGTGAAGATCAAAAAATCTAGGTAGAGTCATCGTGACAAGCAAGCAATCCAAAACATGAGCAAACAAGAAGCAAGCGAAAAAGAGGGGAACGGAAAAAGAGAGGGTGAATAAAACGGCAAGGGTGAAGTGGGGGAGAGGAAAACAAGAGGCAAATGGCAAATAATGTAATGTGAGGGATAAGAGTCTGTGATGGGTAATTGGTATGTCTTGACTTGTGCGTATACTCTCTGACAACGGTGCCAGAAATAGCTCGTTGTCGGGAGTCAAATTTTGACTTGACTTGGCGCGAATCTCCCCGACAACGGCGCCAAATATCCTTCTTGCTACCTCTTGAGCACTGTGTTGGTTTTCCCTTGAAGAGGAAAGGGTGATGCAGTAAAGTAGCATAAGTATTTCCCTTAGTTTTTGAGAACCAAGGTATCAATCCAGTAGGAGATCACGCTCGAGTCCCATGCACCTACACAAACAAATAAGAACATCACAACCAACGCGATAAAGGGGTTGTCAATCCCTTCACGGTCACTTACGAGAGTGAGATCTGATAGATGTGATAAGATAATATTTTTGGTATTTTTATGATAAAGAGAAATAAAGATGCAAAGTAAAATAAACGGCAATAGAAATAACTAAGTGTTGGAAGATTAATATGATGGAAGATAGACCCGTGGGCCATATGTTTCACTAGTGGATTCTCTCAAGAGCATAAGTATTACAGTGGGTAAACGAATTACTGTCGAGCAATTGATAGAGTTGAGCATAGTTATGAGAATATCTAGGTATGATCATGTATATAGGCATCACGTCCGCGACAAGTAGACCAAAATGATTCTGCATCTACTACTATTACTCCACACATCGACCGCTATCCAGCATGCATCTAGAGTATTAAGTTCATAAGAACAGAGTAATGCTTTAAGTAAGATGACATGATGTAGAGGGATAAACACATGCAATATGTATAAACCCCATCTTTTTATCCTCGATGGAAACAATACAATACGTGTTGTTTCCCTTTCTGTCACTAGGATCGAGCACCGCAAGATTGAACCCAAAGCTAAGCACTTCTCCCATTGCAAGAAAGATCAATCTAGTAGGCCAAACCAAACTGATAATTCGAAGAGACTTGCAAAGATAAACCAATCATACATAAAAGAATTCAGAGGAGATTCAAATATTTTTCATAGATAAGCTTGATCATAAACCCACAATTCATCGGATCTCGACAAACACACCGCAAAGGAAGATTACATCGAATAGATATCCAAGAAGATCGATGAGAACTTTGTATTGAGATCCAAAGAGAGAGAAGAAGCCATCTAGCTAATAACTATGGACCCGTAGGTCTGAAGTAAACTACTCACACATCACCGGAGAGGCCATGGAGTTGATGTAGAGGCCCTCCGTGATCAATGCCCCCTTCGGCGGAGCTCTGGAAAAGGCCCCAAGATGGGATCTCTCAGGTACAGAAGGTTGCGGCGGTGGAATTAGGTTTTCTTGGTGCTCCTGGATGTTTGGGGGTACGTGGATATATATAGGAGGAAGAAGCATGTCGGTGGAGCAACGAGGGGCCCACGAGGGTGGAGGGCGCGCCTAGGGGGTAGGCGCGCCCCCTTCCTCATGGCTTCCTCGATTGTTTCTTGATGCCCACTCCAAGTCTCCTGGATCACGTTCGTTGAGAAACTCACATTCCCGAAGGTTGCATTCCGTTTGGACTCCGTTTGATATTCCTTTTCCGCGAAACCCTAAAATAGGCAAAAAACAGCAATTTGGGTTGGGCCTCCAGTTAGTAGGTTAGTCCCAAAAATGATATAAAAGTGTAAAATAAATCCCATTTACATCCAAAATAGATAATGTAATAGCATGGAGCAATCAAAAATTATAGATACGTTGGAGACGTATCACCGGATAGGACTATCCTATGTGTGGATGGCAAGATTGGCATCCGGATGTATAATTTCCTTCTTCTGCAAGACAACTCTGTACAACCATAGGCCCCTCTGGTGTCTATATAAACTAGAGGGTTTTAGTCCGGAGGCTATCAGAATTAACATAGGCTAGACAACTAGGGTTTAGCCATTACGATCTCGAGGTAGATCGACTCTTGTAACCCCTATACTCATCAAAGACATTCAAGCAGGAAGTAGGGTTTTACCTCCATTATGAGGGCCTGAACCTAGGTAAACATCGTGTCCCCTTTGTCTCCTATTACCTTCGATCCTCAGACGCATAGTTCGGGACCCCCTACCCGAGATTGGCCGGTTTCGACACCGACATTGGTGCTGTCATTGAGAGTTCCACTTTGTCATCGGCAGAAGGTTCGGTGGCTCGTTCGATCACCAACAATGATGTTGTTTCCGGGGAAGCTTTCCTCCTCGGTCAACTTTTTGTGTTTGGTGGCTTTGCTCTGCGTGCCAATTCAATTGGTCACTTTGAATAGATCAACAGCTACACGCCTGGTCATTAGATCAGATTCGGGAGCCTCAATTACGTCGCTGATATCCGAGGGGGCTTGATCTTCGAAGGGTTCACGACCTTGACCACTATTCCTCATCTCTAAGAAGGAAACCCATCAGATCCATTATCAGGCACCGCTCAAAGACCAACCATCATCCCTACCCTGGCTGTAGATCAAGAGCGGACCACCTCATCCAAAGATGGGAGTTTGAAACCCAACGGACCCTCTCCTACTACGGAGCTCTTTGCCGGAGACCTACAGGCGACTATAACTTCAGCAAGCCCAGAATCAAGGAGGACTCTCCCTATCATCGGAGAGCCGAATTCGCCTCTGTACGCTAACTCCGGACTCTCAAGGTGTGTGTCTAGTGAGCACGGCATGGTAGAATCTACCATGCCCAGCCCCGCAGGTCCCCAGTTCCTCGTCCGGCCTCACCTCCTAAACGAGGCCCTAGACTTAATGCGATATCTTGCCATTACAGAAGTGTCACCTATGAACTACACCTAGCCCGGATTAGGGGCTGAGAGCGAGGAATTTTACGTCCCACCCACCACCCACTTAATAGCCACTGTCGAGGACTTGAGCGCCATGCTAGATTACGCCTCCAAAGACATCGATGATATGGACGACGATGCCGAAGAAGAACCAGGCCAGAACCCTACTCTCACTGGGTGTTGGACGACCACCTCCACATATGACGTGTATATGGTGGATACACCTAAAAAGGACGGCGTCAGCAGCAAGGATCGATTTGAGGACAAGCCCGTCGAGGCACCACCAAAACATCGACATCAGCGGCGCCGCTCAAAATCACGTCGTGAAAAGGACAACAATACCGGCACCAGAGACAATAACACTCTAGACGATGCCAAAGATCCCGAAGACCCCGCTGAGCCTATGTCCGAGTAGGATGAATGGGAGGAGGGACAAGTCAACCCCGACGAATAGGTCCGGGATGAGGATTCAGAGGATAGTAACTATCTATCGATCTCCGAGGAGGATGTCAGCCTCGGCAACGAAGACTTCATCATGCCAGAGGAACCCCTCGATCAAGAGCGCTTTAAGCGGCAGCTAATCGCAACTACGAGAAGCCTAAAAAAGAAACATCAACAACTTCAAGCCGAACATGATAAGCTCAACAACAGATGGACCCATGTCCTAGCTGCCGAAGAATATGGCCTCGAGCGCCCAACAAAGAGTTATCTAAAATGTCGGCTACTACCACAATTCGACGACGAAGCTCTTGAGCCAATACCGTCAAGATATAATCACGCTGATGAACTAGACCAACCACCACGTGGGCGAGACAAAGCAGCTGCCTATGCCAAACACCAGCCCGCACCACCTCGCCGTCGAGGAAAAGAGGTAGCGGCTCTGGCTACACCTACTACTTATGCCAGGACCTGGACAACAGAGCCGGTCAGGCCAGATCAATCATTGGAGCAAGGGGCATGCCCCAACGTGAGATGACGGCCATCAAGCCTGGCGTGATAAGCATAACTTCACCTGGGCTGAAAACCGAACATGGATGTCGTCTGAACTCCGTCATGATGTCGCCCGATACAGAGGCGCCGGACACCCCTTATGCTTTACCGATGAGGTAATGCAGCACCAGTTCCAGAAGGGTTTAAACCCGTAAACATTGAAGCATACGATGGAACGACAGATCCCGCGGTATGGATTTAAGATTTTCTTCTCCATATTCACATGGCTTGCGGTGACGATCTCCACACCATTAAATACCCCCCTAAAGCTAAAAGGACCAACACGACACTGGTTAAATAGCCTCCCAAAGAACTCTATTGGCAGCTGGGAAGATTTGGAGGATGCATTTCGAGATAACTTCCAAGGCACTTATGTACGGCCACTGGACGCCGATGACCTTAGTCACATAGTCCAGCAACCCGGAGAGTCAGATCACAAACTCTGGACTTGGTTCTTAATTAAAAAGAACCAAATCGTCGACTGTCCAGATGCTGAAGCCCTAGCGGCCTTTAAACATAGCGTCCATGACGAATGGCTTGCTCGACACCTCGGCCAAGAAAATCCAAAGTCTATGGCAGCTCTTACCGCACTCATGACCCGCTTCTGCGCGGGAGAAGACAGCTAGTTAGATCATCGAAGCAACAGTACCAGCACCCCAGCACCTCTGAAGCTAGGGATGGCAACAAACAGTCGCGACATAACAAGCACAAGCGTCAGAACAACATTGAAGAAATCGAAGACACAATGGTCAACACCGGATTCAGCGGCTCTAAACCCGGTCAGCAGAAGAATCCATTCAAAGGAAATAGGAGCAACCCATCCAATTTAGACAAAATACTCGATCGGCCTTGCCAGATTCATGGTACCCTCGACAAGCCTACAAATCATTCCAACATAAACTGTTGGGTCTTCAAATAGGCCGGTAAGTTAAATACTGAACATAAGGGGAAATGGCCTCCAAGCGAGGATGATGATGAGCCCCTCCCACCGAACACAGGGGGGCAGAAGAAATTTCCCTCGAGGTAAAAATAGTGAATATGATATACGTCACTTATATCCCCAAGAGGGAGTGCAAGCGCGCGCTAAGGGATGTCTACGCCGTAGAGCCGGTTGTGCCAAAATTCAATCCTTGGTCGGCTTGTCCTATCACCTTCGATCGTAGGGACCACCTGACCAGTATTCATCATGGAGATTCGGCAGCCCTGATCCTCGATCCAATCATGGATGGATTCCATCTCACTCGAGTCCTTATGGACGGCGGCAACAGTCTTAACTTGATTTATCAAGACACTGTTCGTAAAATGGGTATTGACCTGTCAAGAATCAAGCCTAGTAACACCACCTTTAAAGGAGTGATACCCGGCGTAGAGGCCCGTTGCATGGGTTCCTTAACATTGGAAGTAGACTTCGGTTCACCGGATAACTTCTGAAGCGAAGACTTGATCTTCGACATTTTCCCCTTTCACAGTGGTTATCATGCACTGCTCGGACGAACCGCCTTCGCCTGCTTCAATGCAGTCCCGCACTATGCTTACTTAAAGCTCAAGATGCCTGGACCACGCGGAGTTATCATAGTCAATGGAAACATGGAGCGCTCCCTCCCTATTGAGGAGCATACTGCGACCCTTGCGGCTGAGGTGCAGAGCGGCCTCATGATGTCTACTACACAACTTTATTCTTGTAGACACGTGTTGGGCCTCCAAGCATAGAGTTCTGTAGGACCGTAGCAATTTTCCCTCAAGTGGATGACCTAAGGTTTATCAATCCGTGAGAGGTGTAGTATGAAGATGGTCTCTCTCAAACGACCCTGCAACCAAATAATAAAAAGTCTCTTGTGTCCCCAACACACCAAATACAATGGCAATTTGTATAGGTGCACTAGTTCGGTGAAGAGATGGTTATAAAAGTGTAATATTGATGGTAGAAATATATTTTTATAATCTGAATAAATAAAAACATCAAGGTAGCAAATAGTAAACAGGCACAAATACGGTATTGCAATGCGTGAAAATTATGCATATGGTCCGTACTTTCGCTAGTGCAATCTCTCAACAATGCTAATATAATTGGATCATATAACTGTCCCTCAACGTGCAATGAAGAATCACTCCAAAGTTCCTATCTAGCGGAGAACATAAGACGGAATTGTTTGTAGGGTACGAAACCACCTCAAAGCTATTCTTTCCGATCAATCTATCCTAGAGTTCGCACTAGAATAACACAAAGCTATTTTTTCCGATCGATCTAACCAAGAGTTCGTACTAAAATAACACCAAAGCAAATTCAGATTCATAATATTCAATCCAACACAAAGAACTTCAAAGAGTGCCCCAAGATATCTACCGGAGAAACAAAGACAAGAACATGCATCAACCCTATGCATAGATTACCCCAATGTCACCTCAGGAATTAGCGAGTTGAGTGCCAAAACATATATCAAGTGAATCAATACGATACCCCATTGTCACCACGAGTACTCAATTTCAAAACATATATCAAGTGTTCTCAAATCCACAAATGTATTCAATCCGATAACAATAAAATCTCAAAGGAAAAAACTCAATTCATCACAACAAGATAGAGTGGGGAAAATACCATATGATCCAACTATATTAACAAAGCCCACGATATATCAAGTTCGTTACATCTCAAGAACATGAGAGAGAGAGAGAGAGATTAAACACATAGCTACTGGTACAAACCCTTAGCCCGGAGGGTGGACTACTCCCTCCTCATCGTGGTGGCTGCCGGGATGATGAAGATGGCCACCAGTGATGATTTCCCGTTCCGACAGAGTGCCGGAAAGGGTCTAGATTGGTTTTCGGTGGCTACAGAGCCTTGTGTCGGCGAAACTTCTGATCTAGGTTAAACCCAAGGGTTTTTGGAGTATTTGGGAATTTATAGGGCGAAGAGGGGGTGCGGGAGGCCACCGAGGTGGGCACAACCCACCTGGGCACGCCTGGGCCCCCAGGCGTGCCCTGGTGGGTTGTGCCCCCCTTAGGGCACCCCCAAGTGATTCTCTGGCCCACTGGTGGTTTTCTGGTCCATCAACAATCCACAAAAATATTCGCGGTGTTTGGACTCCGTTTGATATTGATTTCCTGCGATGTAAAAAACAAGCAAAAAACAACAACTGGCACTGGGCACTGGGTCAATAGGTTAGTCCAAAATAATAATATAAAGTTGCTATAAAATGATTGTAAAACATCCAAGAATGATAATATATCAGCTTGAATACTTCATAAATTATAGATACGTTGGAGACGTATCAGCATCCCCAAGCTTAATTCCTACTCGTCCTCGAGTAGGTAAATGATAAAATAAATAATTTATGAAGTGTGAATGCTAGCAAAGTGCGCAAGATTGATCAATGATAATTTCAATCACTTTTCCTAGTGTCATGACAACAACTCTTTCTTATAAAACTTCTCATGTTAAAGTAGCAACCAATTCACATGTTAAGGTTCAAACAATGAATTCTCTTGAAACTCAACAACCTATGTTCTCAGTCACCAAGCAATTGCAATTCAACTTATTCAAAAGAGTCTAAGTAAGAGCTCTACATACTCAACCATCATATAGTCTTCTATGATTGCTAACACTCACCGCATACACATGAGCAAAACGTTTCAACCGGGCACATAGAAAGATAGGGGCTTATAATTTGGCCTCCCAACGTATTCACCTCAAGGGTCATGTTAACAATAATAACTCATGCTACCCATATCCAACTGGATATATGTGCCTAGATCTTTCCTCACCACATGATGCTTGCCAAAAGATAAAAATAAAAAGGACTAGAGAGAAAAACTTTGACTCTTTGCATAAAGGTAAATACATAAAAGTAAAAGATAGACCCTTTGCTGAGGGAAGCAGAGGTTGCCATGCGCTTATTTGTTTGTATGCTCAACCCCTTAGTGCAAAAGAACGTCATGTTGTATTGCCCCTTGTGATGGCAACCTTTATTATGCAGTCTGTCACTTTTATTCTTCACCATCACAAGTTTGTACAACACTCAATTTTCTCTGACACTAAATTATCTAACACTTTTAGAAGCAATTTTTATTGCCTTATTGCACGAAGACAACTTACTTGAAGGATTTTATTCAATCCTTAGGTAGGTATGGTGGACTCTTGAAAATAAGATATGGGTTTAAGGGTTTTTGGATGCACAAGTAGTATCTCTACTTGGTGCGGAACTTTTGGCTCGCAAAGATGGGGGGCAAGCACCACATGTTGAAGGATCTATGACAATATAACTTCTATGTGAATATGAACAAACATAAACCATTACGTTGTCTTCCTTGTCCAACATCAAAAATTTTGGCATATAATATTTTGATGGGGGCTCACAATCACAAAAGATATCCAAGATGGTGTATTTGCATGTGAAAGTTCTCTTCCTTATACTAATTATTCGTGAATTGCTTGTATGACCAATATTGTGATTGTCAAGCCTCAGAAGATTTCACTTTCTAAACCCAATGTGAAGCTACCACTAGGCATGATATGATTTCAACTTCATGACATTCAATTTATTCAACAATTTACTCATAGGATATAAGTGAAGCACAAGAGTAAATGACAAGCTACTCCAAAAAGATATAAATGAAGATCATGAGATAATATTTCTGTCGGTGTACTAGAGTAGGGGTACCCTAGTATCCCGAACTTGTGCACGGGCAGTCGCAGCGTCCCGCGGCAAGGCTTGCCGGGTGACCGCCAAGGTCCTCCGTGGTTCCTTTGGAGCCATTCAAGAACAAAGTATCCAAGCCAAGGAGACAAGACCCCGGCAAGAGGAGCTTGCCGGGAAGGCCAACCAAGGCATCTCAAGACCACGGCAAGAGGAGCTTGTCGGGAAGGCCAACCAAGGCACCTCAAGGAGCTTGCCGCGACGCGCCACGCGCCCCGGCAAGGCTCGGTGAGCGACAAGCTCCCGGACGCGACAAGACAACGACCGCGGCAAGGCGCTTGCCGCGGCAAGCCACCACTCCGCGCCCGCGCTCCAGCACATCCACCAACATGTCGCTCTGGGACCCTTCCAGGCGTACGTGGCGGGAGGCTGTGCAGCCAGGGGTGCGCGGTGGCAAGCGGCGCTGACAAGATTGCCATCATGGCGAGCAGTGGCGTCCCTGACGGTCCCTTTTGCACTGTTTAGGCGACACAGACGGGCATTTAATGCCCTTGTCCCCTGCCGTCAGGGTTAGGTATGATACACTGTAGCAGGTAGCTGTACCTACCGCAGCACCTTTACATTTTTACCCTTGTCTACGTTGCCACCTGTCGGTGACCCCTTGAGCATATAAAAGGAGGTCCATGCGCAACGTAGAGGGGGTTGGCTGGTTAGCGGGTTAGCTAGTTAGCCAGTTCAGAAGACACTCACGCTCGGTCTGGCAAGCCGCTGGTGTGTACCGCAGCATTCCGCGCTCCCGAGCAAGAGATCAATACAAACCACAATGCAGGAGTAGGGTTTTACGCATCCGTGCGGCCCGAACCTGGGTAAACTGCTCGCGTGCTTCACCTCGATCCGCTCTTTGCACGACCTCCGCCCTCACCGAATCGAAAGGGACTCGGCCCGCCGGTCCCATAGGTGTTCGTGGATCAGTCCCCCGACATCTTTGGCGCGCCAGGTAGGGGGCGTCGAGGTTGTGCGAACCAGATCCGGCGTTCACGCGGGCTAGATGTTCAACATCTTCATCGACATGCCGCCAAAGAAGAAGGTTTCGGAGGCAGCTGCTCTGTCCGCGCCGAACCCACCACCGCCGGAGCAAACGGCTGGTGGGGCGGACACCGGCGGAAGAACGGGTGTCGACGAGGGAGCTCGCGGTGCTGCCAGGTCCAAGGACAAGGCTCCGCTGCCCATCGGCGTCCGTGCATGCACCGCGCCCATCTCAGGAGGCGCGGGACCGGCAGCATCATGGTACTCACGGTACCATGCGTTTGCTGGACCAAGATCGAGCTGGTGGGTCCCGGAGTGCTCAAGACCAGCATGTACGCCAACATGCTGGCACGAGCGAGGCACGGTCGCCTGGACGGGGTGCTGCTCCTTCTAACATAGTTAGAAGTCCGAGCATATCTCGCTCCTCGCACCGATCGCCACCGCCACCTGCCACTGCCGCAGAAGCTTTGGCGTGAGCTCAACTACTCCTGGACTACCCTCCAGCACCGGACAAGATCGACGATTGGAGGGCCACCATTCGGAGTCTCATCGGCTTCGCCAACGGCGACGCCCAACGGCAACCGAGCACGTCGCAGCCGCGGCAAGTCAGCCAGGCACAAGCCGATGGCGATAAGACCGGTGGGGGTGCAACCACTGTGCACTCTCCGCCCCGAAGGCTAAGATCGCCGACTCGCCGGATCCACCTCGATAGCGACTCCACCGCATCATCGGATCCACGAGCTCGTTGCGATCAGCGCCAAGTTCTTCACGAACGACAACAAGAAGACGCTCGTACTCGCATCGAGCGCCGAAGAGAAGCGCGACGTCAATCAGACCAGCGCGCTGGGCCCTCTGTCGACATGCATGCGCCAGGGGAACCAGGCGACTTGCCGTACGCGGTAGGTTGCCCTGCGTTTACTCGTGATCTGCGGCAAGTCCAGTGGCCCAGCATGAAGAACTTCAAGCCAGACGTACCAGAGAAGTACGACGGCAAGTCGCATCCGTTAGAGTTCCTCAGCATCTACACCATCGCGGTGCAGGCTTCCGGGGGACGGGACGACAAGATCCTTGCCAACTAATTCCCGCTGGTGCTCAAGCCCAACGTCAGGTCCTGGCTCATGCACTTGCCGGACAACTCCATATCCTCCTGGGCAGACCTTTGCCATCAGTTTGTCGGCGCCTTTACAGGCGGCCACAAACCTCATGGCCAAGAAAGTGACCTTCATCTGCTCGCCCAGAAGGAAGGAGAGCCTCTGCGCAAGTACATTCAGAGATTCAGCCATGTACAGCACAACATCCCAGATGTCCACCCTGCCGCGGTCATCAGTGTGTTCCATCAGAACGTGCGTAATCGCAGGATGCGGGAGGAGATGGCGATGTGCAAGATCAGAGATGTCAGTGAGCTATATGCCCTGGCCGACAAGTGTGCACGTGCTAAGGAAGGGAGGAGACTCCCCGGAGAGAATATAGGAGCAGGAGGATCTGACAGTGAGGATGCTGCCCCGGCAAAGAAAAACCGGTGGCGGAACAGGAAGAAGAAAGGCAAAGACGTGCTAGTCGTTGAGCAGTCCGGCAACGAAGGTGGCGCTAAGAAAGCCAATGTTGGTAGCTCCGGCAAGGAGATTGCCGCATGCACCAACTGCCAGGCTGTGGCGGTCGCCGACAAGTAGGACGGCTCCGACAAGCAGTACTGCAAGATCCACCGCACCAAGGGCCATGACCTCCAGAGCTGCAAGAAGGTCGAGCAGCTTGTCTAGCAACAAAAGGCTGAGTACGAGCGACGCGACAAGGAGAGGGCCCAAGGCGGCGATGGAGAATCCGGCAAGAAGCGCGCCGGCCGGGGAGGACACCGCGGCAAGGCCAAGCAGCGGCAAGGAGACAGGCCTCCCCGCGGCCGCGACAAGGACGAAGATGACGACAACGACGAAGACATGGATGATGTTGAGACCAGTGAGCAGGAGTTCCAGAAAGCCACAAAGGTCTTGTGCGTTGACGGTGGTGCTTCTCTGCATACTTCGCACCGCCAGCTCAAGCAGTGGGTGCGGGAAGTCAATGCAGTGGAACCACCCGTCGAATCACGCAAGCTTCTGAAATGGTCCAGCACGCCTATCATCTTTGATATTGAGGACCACCCTGATCGCACAACTGCAGTCGGGTACTTGCCGATGTTGGTTTCACCAACTATCCGCAACCTCAAGGTCACTAAGATGCTAGTTGACGGCGGGGCCGGCTTGAACCTGATCTCCTCCGCTGTACTCCAGAAACTCCAAATCCCTGACAGCGAGCTCGAAGAGACCGGCACATTCCAAGGAATCAACCCGGGAAGGAGCAAGCCGAAGGGGAAGGTCACGTTGCCAGTAACGTTTGACAGCGAGCTGAACTTCAGGACTGAGAGGGTCACTTTTGACGTTGCCGATATTCCATTGCCTTACAATGGGATACTTGGCCGTCCAGCACTCGCCAAGTTCATGGCAGCCTCTCACTACGCATACAACATGCTGAAGATGCCAGGCCCGATAAGCGTCATCTCTGTCCCCGGCGACAAGAAGGATGCTCTTATCTGCGCCGACAAGATCTACCGGGAAGCGGCGGCCGCAACAGACCGCAAGTCACTTGCCGCTGAAGCTCCCGGGGGGAAGAAGACCAAGTCCGGCAAGAGTTCTGATGCCCACTCCGGCAAGCGCACCTCTTCGGAGTGCTGCGCTGCCATCGAGGACGCACCATCGAGCTCCACCGGCAAGTATAAGAAGACGATGGCAGCTCCGCCAGAGGCGAAAAAGGTGTCCGCCAAGGAGGACGACACTGGTGGTACCTTCACCATAATTGCCACTCTCGGCCCTAAATAGGAAAGCGCACTCATTGCTTTCCTGCGGGCGAATGTTGACGTGTTTGCGTGGCAACCGCCTGACATCCCTGGTGTTCCCAGGAAAGTAATTGAGCACCACCTCGCCATTTGTCCTCATGCGCGGCCCGTCAAGCAGAAGGTCAGGAGGCAAGCAGTAGAGCGCCAAGAATTCATCGCAGAAGAGATCAAGAAATTGGAAGCAGCAGGCCTTGTCAGAGGAGTGCTCCATCCTACGTGGTTGGCCAATCCTGTAGTCGTGCGCAAGGCAAACGGGAAATGGAGACTTTGTATCGACTTTACCGATGTTAACAAAGCTTGTCCCAAAGACCCATTTCCTTTGCCGCGCATTGACCAGATTGTTGACTCCACAGCCGGATGTGATTTGCTTTCATTTCTTGACGCATACTCAGGATACCATCAGATCTTCATGGCAGAAGAGGATGAGGAGAAGACCGCATTCATTACTCCATGTGGCACGTACTGTTTCGTACGGATGCCTTTCGGATTAAAGAATGCTCGTTCAACATTTGCAAGAGTAGTCCACGTCGCCCTTGAGCCACAAATACACAGAAATGTGGAGGCCTACATGGATGATATAGTGGTCAAGAGCAAGGACAGAGCAACTCTGATTCAAGATTTAGACGAGACCTTTGCAAATCTGCGCAAGATCAGCCTCAAGCTCAACCCAGAAAAGTGTGTGTTTGGAGTCCCCTCCGGCAAGCTTCTCGGGTTCTTCGTGTCTCAGCGAGGAATTGAAGCCAATCCCGACAAGATCAAGGCCATTGAGCAGATTGAAGCACCAAAGCGCGTCAAGGATGTACAAAGACTTGCCAGTTGCGTGGCTGCTCTCAGCAGGTTTATCTCTAGGTCTGCAGAGCACGCCCTGCCATTTTTCAAATTATTGAAAAAGGCAGGTCCAATGAAATGGACTCCGGAAGCGGAGGCTGCGCTGCAAGACTTAAAGAGATACCTGTCCTCCCCTCCAATACTTGTCACACCTAAGCCACAAGAGAAGTTACTGCTGTACATAGCGGCAACCAATCAAGTGGTTAGTGCTGCGTTAGTAGCGGAGAGGGAGGCAGATGACGAGCCAGCAACCACGGCAGGCACATCCAGCGACAAGCAGGGGGCTTCCCCGACAAGCTCTGGTCCCGACAAAGATGAATCTGCGCAGATGCACGAGGAAATACAGAAGAAAATGGTGCAGCGCCCAATTTACTTTGTCAGCTCCCTTTTGCAGGGGGCTAGGTCAAGGTACTCTGGCGTGCAGAAATTGCTTTTCAGCCTTCTCATGGCCTCGAGAAAGCTGCGCTATTACTTCCAAGCACATGAGATCACGGTTGTCACTCGCTTTCCGCTGAAGAGGATACTTCAGAATCCAGAAGCAACAGGCAGGATTGTTGAGTGGGCACTGGAACTGTCAAGCTTTGGCCTCAAGTTTGAAAGTACTTCAACTATCCAAAGCAGAGCATTGGCAGAATTCATAGCAGAATGGACGCCAACACCAGATGAAGAAATTCGAGAAACGAGTATCTCCGTCAAAGAAGCAAGCAAAGAGTGGCTGATGTACTTTGATGGTGCCTTCTCGCTGCAAGGCGCCGGCGCTGGCGTGCTGCTTGTCGCGCCCACCGGAGAGCACCTCAAGTACGTAGTCGAGATGCATTTTCCCAAGGAGCAAGCAACAAACAATACTGCAGAGTATGAAGGCTTGCTTGCCGGTCTCAGGATCGCGGCAGACCTTGGGATCAAGAAGCTCATTGTCAGGGGTGACTCGCAGCTTGTCGTCCGCCAAGTTAACAAGAATTATCAGAGTCCGTTGATGGAAGCCTACGTCGACGAAGTGAGAAAGCTAGAAGAGCACTTTGACGGCCTATAGATGGAGCATGTTCCAAGAGCTCAGAACGC
This sequence comes from Triticum dicoccoides, assembly GCF_002162155.2. Taxonomy (NCBI): domain Eukaryota; kingdom Viridiplantae; phylum Streptophyta; class Magnoliopsida; order Poales; family Poaceae; genus Triticum; species Triticum dicoccoides. The sequence continues at coordinate 481,192,755 of NC_041388.1, forward strand.
CATTGCCGATGGCCTGTCAAAGTGCGCCGCACTTAAGTTACCTGTGGAACCAGGGATTTTTGTGCTCAAGCTGACACAACCGTCTGTAACGCCATCAACTGGACAGAGCAAGAAGAGGAAGTTGATTTCTGGTGACTATTTGCCGGCAGAGCTCCCCGAAGCCGCCGTCAAGAAGGTCCCCAAGATCAACGCCAAGAATGATGAGGAGCAATCTGCTCCGGCAAGCCCTAGGGTTTGTTCCATTGAAGCAGAAGCTCCCGACAAGTTTTGCTCCGGCAAACTTTCCGGGGAACGTCAAGCTCCGGCAGAACCGCAGATTCTTGCCGTAGAAGCGGACTTTCCCGCAGCAACAGATTTGCCTCGCGCTGAGGAGCAATCTGCTCCGGCAAGCCCTAGGGTTTGTTCCGTTGAAGCAGAAGCTCCCGACAAGTTTTGCTCCGGCAAGCTTGCTGGGGAACGTCAAGCTCCGGCAGAGCCGCAAATTCTCGCCGTAGAAGCGGATGTTCCCGCAGCAGCAGATTTGCCTTTAGTCCTTGTTGTCGAGCCACAAGCTCCAGCATGGGCACAGCAAATTGTCCGTTTCCTTCAGACAGGAGAACTTCCCGAAGAGCAAGAAGAAGCGGAAAGAGTAGCCCGGCAGTCAAGTATGTACCAGTTTGTCGACAAGGCACTGTACAGAAGAAGACTCAACGGTGTGAAATTGAAGTGTATTCACCGGGAAGACGGACAAAAGCTGTTGGCAGAGATACATGGAGGCATATGTGGACACCACATTGGCGCAAGAGCACTTGTCAGCAAAGCATTCCGGCAAGGTTTCTTTTGGCCGACAACCCTCCAGGATGCAACTGCACAAGTAACCAAGTGTGAAGCGTGCCAGTTCCATTCCAAGCAGATACACCAACCAGCTCAAGCTCTCCAGACGATCCCTTTATCCTGGCCATTTTCGGTCTGGGGGCTCGACATCCTCGGCCCCTTCCCCCGAGCAGTCGGGGGCTTTGAGTACTTGTACATTGCAATCGACAAGTTCACAAAGTGGCCGAAAGTGGAACCAGTGAGGAAGGTGACAGCACAGTCAGCAGTCAAGCTCTTCAGGTCAATTGTTTGCCGCTTTGGGATCCCTAACAGGATAATCGCCGACAACGGTACACAATTCACGAGCCGCACCTTCATGTAGTACCTCCAAGATCTTGGCGCCAAGGTCTGCTTCGCTTCTGTTGCTCACCCGAGAAGCAACGGTCAAGCGGAGAGGGAAAATGCTGAAGTGCTGCGCGGGCTCAAGACCAGAACTTTCGACAGGCTGCACAAGTGCGGAAGAAACTGGATCGAGGAGCTGCCGGTGGTTCTTTGGTCGATCAGGACGACGCCAAATCGAGCCACTGGCCAGACACCTTTCGCTCTAGTCTATGGAGCAGAGGCAGTTATCCCCACGGAACTCGTATACGGGTCACCTCGAGTGCTCGCTTATGACGAGCTTGAGCAAGAGCAGCTGCGACAAGATGACGCGCTGCTCCTTGAGGAAGATCGTCTTCAGGCTGCTGTGCGAGCTGCTCGCTACCAGCAAGCTTTGCGCTGCTACCATAGCCGCAAAGTTAACGCCAAAAGTCTCGAGGAAGGCGACCTTGTTCTTCGGCGTGTTCAGTCCGCCAAGATTCCAACAAGTTGACGCCAAAGTGGGAAGGCCCTTACCGGGTGAAACGAGTCACTAGGCCTGGCGCTGTCCGCCTTGAGACCGAAGATGGCATTCCGGTGAGCAACTCCTGGAACATTGAGCATCTTCGTAAGTTTTACCCATAAGGCGCAGTTGCCGGAACCTGTTCCGGCAACCACCTTTTGTACAAGTCTTGCCGCTATTGCATGTAATCCTTTGTACAAAGCCGGGCGCAGACCCCGTGCACAAGTAAAGTTAATATGCTCCGCGCATCTTGTCAATTTCATGATTTCTATATTTTGCATGTGTGATCTGACACTTTGTGCAGCATCTACTCCCCGGTAAGCAATAACGAGCCATAAGGCTCCATATCTGTATTTTCTCTTCTTTCTTTTTCACAAGGAAAGGAAAGTTCCCTCGCTCACAAGTTTGCCGGGGGGAAAGGAGAAGAAAGGGGTATGGACCAGGCGTCGTTCAAGGGGGGAAAGATAAGTTGCCAAAGTTTGAGCAGTCAGATTTTTTAAATTTTTAGGTTATCTTCCTTAAACGACCGTGCTTTGTATGGAAAACCTGTGCGCGGAGGAACCAGCTCGTAGCTAGTGGCGCCCTTACTTTGTTTCGAGTCCGCTCAACAACTTAAGTGAGCTGCGACTAGTTGTCGCGCCCTTACTTTGTTTCGAGTCCGCTCAACAACTTAAGTGAGCTGCGACTAGTTGCGACAAGGTTTCTTGTCGGCAGCGGCACCGCCAGCAGGCTGCTGACGTCCCGCACTCAGCGCTCGCGGCTAAGGTGCCCGCGCCGGCAAGTTCCCTAAAAGCGTAGGGTAAAAGCATACAAAGCAAGGAGTCAAGTAAAGGGAATAACATTGCAATGGCTACCCAAAATAAAGTTATATTACAAAATAGCTTGTCGCAGCTCTAACAGATCGTTTTCATAACTTGATCGACATCGACAAGAAAAAGGAGGAAATGGGCGGCCTAGTCTGCGCGATCGCCCTCAATCCTCTTGATCCCCCTCACCTTGTCCACAATGGGTGCGACAAGGGCCTTGAGCTCCTACAGATCGGCATCCAGCGGCAAGGTCCTGAGGACATTGGTGAGACGGAGGCCCGGGTTGCGGAAGGCCACCTTCATCAACACCTTCTGAAGGGCTCCCGCGCAGATCTTGCGCGACTCGTCGCCCAGCTGCTTTGGGATCCTCTCCCGGAGTCGCTGGAGGGCCGTCGCCACGCCCTTGAAGAACAGGGTGAGCTTGGCGCTGGGCTGGAGGCTCCCGTCGGAGGGATACCCGAGATCCGCCATCCCCAGCTGCGCCAGCTCCCTGTCGATATTCGCGGCAACATTCACCAGACCCTCCGTCCAGTGCTCCACAGTTTCCCTGAAGGCATTTTGGGTGGCGGCAACACTCTCTAGCAGCGCCTTGTCGGCCTTGATCTCCTCCCTGAAGGCCGCCTCCTGCTTCTTGGCGCTGTCCAACGTCTTGGTCAAAGCGGTCAGCTTCAACTCAAGACCCGTGTTGGAGTCCTTGGTGGCGCTGAGCTCTTTGCTCTTCTCGGCGAGAGCGGCCTCCAGCTGCGCCACCCTCGTCTCCAACTCCTTCTTGGCGGCCTCGGCGGTGGCGGCAGCATCCTCCGCTTGCTTGAGGGCTCCGCCAAGTCTTTCCTCGCGCGCGGCAAGCTCTTCCTCGTGGGCGTCAAGATTAACCTTCCGCTGCGCCAGCTCGCCCTCCTCCCCGGCTAGCTTCACAGCGGCAAGTCGCTGCCGCTCTTCGGCTTCAGCCTTCTCAAGGAGGAAGGCCTTCTGCGCTTTAGCGAGCTGCTCCCGCTCCTCCGCCAGGGACCGGAGGTCTTCCCGGTGGAAACCCCCAAGCTCTTCCGCGCGCTTCTCGATATCAGCTCCCGCCTTCGCGACAAGCGCCTCACGGGATTCCAGCTTGGCTTGCCGCGCGCGGTAGAGCGACATCAACTTCCGCAGCAGCCGCTCTTCTTCGGGCTCGTTGCTGCTGCTGCTTGGCGCGTCAACCACCATCAACCCAGCGGAGGCGAGCACTTCCCCGTCGAAGATCTCTCCCTCGACCGGCGCCCTGGAGCTTGACGCCCAGGGGAGGTTGATGAAGACGTCCTCGCCGGCCTTCAAGTAGACGCCAGGCTGGGGCTCTTTGGAGCAGGGCGCTGCGGCAGCGGCGGACGGGTCGGCGGTCGATGTAGCGCCTGGCGCTCCTGCGGCCTCAGGGCCGTCAGTGCGATCGCCAGACCCCTCGCCAGCTGCTGCGGCGGCAGCCTTGGCGGCCTCCGCGCCGGCGGGATCGCCAGTGCCGGCTGCTTCTTCGGCGGCAACCTCGATCTCCATCGGCTCCGTAGCAGATGGATCTGACAGCCGAAAAGGGGAGAAGAGTCAAGCAAAAATCCAATAAAAAGAAGATCAAGAGAACAAGAACCCAAGGGAAGTTTTGAAGCAAGAGGAGTACCTGCACCAGGTTCTGCGGTCGTGGTCTCCGCCGTCGGGGGGCCGCTGGTGCTATCCCTTGCCGGAGAACCCTCCCTTGCCGGAGACTTCTCCCTTACCGGGAAGCCCTCCCTTGCCGGAGAGTTCTCCCTTGTCGGGGGATCCTCCCTTGGCTCCTGGTGAGGCTGCTCTGCTCCTACACAAATCATCAAGCAGATATCAGCAAAGACAAGTACCCATGCGCGCCTCGCAGCGGAAAGTAAACCATATACTTACGCTGGGGGCTGCTCTGGAGAAGGGTTGCCGGGTCCGGCAAGGTTGTCTCGGGCGCGCCCCCCGCCGTCGCGGTGGGTTCGTCCTCGATGACGATCACTGGGACCTTGGCCCTCTTTGCTGCTCTCTGGGACAGAGTCCTAAAGAGGAACAAGTTCAGAGAAAAGCAAGTGAGAAACAAGACAAACAGCAAGAATTGAAGAAGCACAAGTATAGCAAGAGAAGCTTACTCTTCTTCTTCTTCCTCATCGGAGCTGAACGCGAAGAAGTCGAAGTCCGGCACGCGCCCGGCGCGAGGAGCCGGAGGAGAAGCTTCCCTTGGCCGCTTGGCGGGAGCAGTGGCGGTGGTCTGAGACGACCCCGCTCCAGCTGCCGGCACGGCGTGAGCAGCGGCAGGAACTGAAGTGGTGGTCCGGCTAGACTCCGCTCCAGTTGCCGTCGCCGCATGAGGCGCTCCCGCGGCAACGGTGGTTGCCGCGGTGGAGCGCGTCACGCGGCGTGGCGACTGTTGACCCGCTTGCCGCTCCGCCACGTCACCGGCCTTGCGGAGACGCCTTCTTGGTGGGGATGGAGGCTCTGCTTGCGGCGAGCTGCCTGGAGATGAGGAGGAAGAAGAGTTGATGTCCAGCGAGCCGCTCGTATCCTTGGCGGGCTCGCTTGGCTCAGCGTCACGCCCGGCAAGCTCCTTCTTGCCGGCGGGCTCCCCTCGCTCGGCACGGCTTGCCGCCTCTGCTGCATCTGCCTCCTCCACGGTGAATCCAAAGTCACCCGCGGCTGCGGCTGCCGCCGCCTCTTCCACCCTAGTGGCGATGAGTGCAAGCTCTGCATCGGTGGTGTCGCGGGTGAGACCATCCTTCTCGTCGGAGCGGATCAGCACTTCCACCAAGTCATCGAAGAACTGCTGCACGACATCGTCTGCGGGCTCCTGCCAAGTTGGCACAATTCCGTGCGAGTCGCACTCCGGCATCATTGCACGGATGCGGTCGAGCGAGGAATTGTTGCACAGCGGAACGACGCCCCCCTGCAACCTGAAGACCTCGGGATGTTGGGGGTCATACTTGAACAGCTCCTGCAGCATCGCGTGGAGCTCCAGGACAGTGAAGTTGTAGTTGAGGCCCGGCCGCAGCCTCATGATATCTGCCGCATTCTTGAACTCCCAAGTGGGCCTCCCTCGTTCCTGCAGGGGGGCGATGCGGCGGTGAAGAAAGTCTGCGCCAACAGCGCCTACAGTAAGCCCGGCAAGCCTGAGGCGTAGGATCCGGGTGGCAGCAATCTTCAGCCTGTCGTCTTCCGGGGCCACGTCACTCCAATCGCTGCCGCGTGCTACTGGGGTTTTGCGCTGGGTGGTGAATGGCTGCGGGTTCTCCTCGTCAATCCAGCACCAGTCTGCTCTCCACTCCTCCCACTTGCCGCGGAATTCTCCCTCCAGATACGTTTCCTTCTTGCCGGCCCTTGAGATCCAGGCGATTCCGCCGGATAGGGGCTCTCCTCTCTCTACTCGGGGTATGAAGAAGTGGCGAAAGAGGGCTACGTTGGGATGGACTCCGACAAAGTTTTCGCAGAGATGTGCGAAAACTGCCATGGTCAGAACGGCATTGGGGGTGAAGTCGAGGAGGTGGAATCCGTAGATATTCATGATGTCGCAGAAGAATTCAGAGAAGGGCGGGTAGAGCCTGCAGTAGAAGAACAAGGCGAAGAAGGGGTATCCGTTTGGGGCCTTCTTCCAAGCGGCGGCGGGGAGTACCTTCGTGCGTGGATGCGCGCGCGTCTCCGTCGACCAGAAGAGGTAGTAGTTCTCCCTCGGCTCCTTCGCGGCAAGCTTGGGGGGGGGGGAGACGGCCCGCTCCTTCCGCAGCGCCGCAAGCCGCTGCGCCTCGGTCGACTTCACGACCTTCCCCTTGTCGGCTTTTGGAGCCATGGCGAAAGTGGTGGAGGGGGTCGACGGCGTTGGTGGTACTGGTGGTGATGGGGGGCGGAGCGCTGCTCTCTCTCTCTCTCAGCTTTGGGAAGGCGAGGGAGCGGCGAAGATTTCTGAGATTGGAAGCAGCAACTGGCAAATGGACGAACTGCCCCTGTTTCCTCTGCTTATAAAGAGGGAGTGGGCGGACGTTTCACATTTCCGAATAAAGAAACCACCCACGATCTCTCCCACGACCCCGCATTCAACGCGTGCCGTTCGGGGAGGGCGCGGTGGATACGGAGAGAGATACGGCGTAACCTAGGCCGCGCGTGCCCGTGCCCTGTTTTGGGCCTGGCCCAACAGCGCTCAGCACCGTGTATGGCCCAGGCCCGGGGGGCTCCTGTCGGTGTACTAGAGTAGGGGTACCCTAGTATCCCGAACTTGTGCACGGGCAGTCGCAGCGTCCCGCGGCAAGGCTTGCTGGGTGACCGCCAAGATCCTCCGTGGTTCCTTTGGAGACATTCAAGAACAAAGTATCCAAGCCAAGGAGACAAGACCCCGGCAAGAGGAGCTTGACGGGAAGGCCAACCAAGGCATCTCAAGACCCCGGCAAGAGGAGCTTGTCGAGAAGGCCAACCAAGGCACCTCAAGGAGCTTGCCGCGACGCGTCACGCGCCCCGGCAAGGCTCGGTGAGCGACAAGCTCCCGGACGCGACAAGACAACGACCGCGGCAAGGCGCTTGCCGCGGCAAGCCACCACTCCGCGCCCGTGCTCCAGCACATCCACCAACGTGTCGCTCTGGGACCCTTCCAGGCGTACGTGGCGGGAGGCTGTGCAGCCAGGGGTGAGCGGTGGCAAGCGGCGCTGACAAGATTGCCATCGTGGCGAGCAGTGGCGTCCCTGACGGTCCCTTTTGCACTGTTTAGGCGACACAGACGGGCATTTAATGCCCTTGTCCATTGCCGTCAGGGTTAGGTATGATACACTGTAGCAGGTAGCTGTACCTACCGCAGCACCTTTACATTTTTACCCTTGTCTACGTTGCCACCTGTCGGTGACCCCTTGAGCATATAAAAGGAGGTCCATGCGCAACGTAGAGGGGGTTGGCTGGTTAGCGGGTTAGCTAGTTAGCCAGTTCAGAAGACACTCATGCTCGGTCTGGCAAGCCGCTGGTGTGTACTGCAGCATTCCGCGCTCCCGAGCAAGAGATCAATACAAACCACAAAGCAGGAGTAGGGTTTTACGCATCCGTGCGGCCCGAACCTGGGTAAACTGCTCGCGTGCTTCGCCTCGATCCGCTCTTTGCACGACCTCCGCCCTCACTGGATCGAAAGGGACTCGGCCCGCCGGTCCCATAGGTGTTCGTGGATCAGTCCCCCGACAATTTCTTTCTCTCAAATTAATTTAAATGAAGCAAGAGAGAATTTCTTCAAAAATACTAAATCACACCATGCTCAAAAAGATATAAGTGAAGCACTAGAGCAATTCCATAGAAAAGAGCATCGTTGATGGGATGTGAATGCCCTTACCTAGCCTCCCTGGCTACTATTTGAGGAATCTATTTTATTTAAAAACTTTCAGTTCTAAGTATTTTAATAAAACAGCAAGAAAAAATAAAATTAAGTGACATTCTAAGAATAGCACAACTCATGTGAAGAAGCAAAAACTTAGGCTCAACCAATACTAACCGGTAATTGTTGAAGAAAAAAGGTGGGATGCCTACCAGGGCATCCTTAAGCTTAGGTGCTTGAGACTTATTGAAATATTATCTTGGGGTGCCTTGGGCATCCCCAAGCTTGATATTTTGTGTCTCCTTAATTCTTCTCATATCACGGTTTTCCTAAATTTCAAAAGCTGCATCCACACAAAACTCAACAAGGACTCGTGAGATAAGTAAGTATAAACCAATGCAAAAACCTTATTATTATTTACTCTAGAAAATCACCAAAATTATTGTTCAACATTGCTTACTAAATGCCTCTTCATATTTAATACTCCTATCCCCAAATAGAATCATTAAACAAGCAAACATATGCAAACAATGCAATCATAACAGCAATCTACCAAACTAGTACAGTCTGTAAAGATGCAAGAGTGTCATTAATTATTAAACTCCAAAAATTGTGAAAAACATATCACACTGTAGAACATTTGTCATATCTTATTTTGCAAAACGATTCAACATTTTATCATATTCTGAATTTTCTAGGGAATTTTTCCAACATCGATAAACTTTCTGTTTTGAAACAGCAACATGTAGACTTGCAAAATAAGCATAGTAAAGGCTATGATTGCCACTTTTATTGAAATAAAAGATGCAAAACACTATTCTAAATAATAGAAAGCAAATTCTATCAAAATAAAATGATGCTCCAAGCAAAACACATATCATGTGACGAATAAAACATAGCTCCAAGTGAAGTTACCGATAATGTTGGAGACGAAAGAGGGGATGCCTTCCGGGGCATCCCCAAGCTTAGTTGCTTGGATATTCCTTGGATATTAACTGGGGGTGCCTTGGTCATACCGAATCTTAGGGTATTTCACTCCTTATTCCCCTCATATCGATATCTCGCCCAAAACTTGAAAACTTCAATCACACAAAACTTAACGGAACTTTGTGAGATAGGTTAGTATGATAAAGAGCAAACCATTTCACTTTTGGTGTTGTCAAAGACAAGATTCATAATTGTTCTCACATAATGCATACTGTAGCATATCAGTCCACAATTTCTATTGAGCAATATAAGCCACAGAAACTAGAAAACAAGCAAACTATGTATTGTAAACAAAATCTGTCAAAAACAAAACAGTCTGTAGTAATCTATACTCCAACCATATTTCTGCTACTTCAAAAATTCTGAAAAATTAGGACAACTTGGATAATTTGTCTATTAATATTATTAAAAAATAATTAGCATTTCACGCTTCTGTTAAAAATGAGAATTGTTTTTCTGAGCGCAAAAGTTTCTGTTTTTCAGCAAGATCAAATCAACTATCACCGTAGACCATCCCAAAGGTCTTACTTGGCGCTTTATTGAAACAAAAGCAATAAAACATGATTACTACAGTAGCCTAATCATGTGAACACACAAAAACAGTAGGTAAAAGTGTTGGGTTGTCTCCCAACAAGCGCTTTTCTTGAAATCCTTTTAGCTAGGCATGATGATTTCAATGATGCTCACATAAAAGATAAGAATTGAAACATGAAGAGGGCATCATGAAGCATATGTCCAGCACATTTAGGTGTAACCCACTTCCTATGCATTGGGATTTTGTGAGCAAACAACTTATGAGAATAAGAATCAACTAGCATAGGAAGGCAAAACAAGTGCAACTTCAAAGCAATCAACACATAGAGAAGAAACTAGATATTATTGAGATAAGTAAGAGCATAAGTTCCTTCCTCATAATAATTTTAAGAAACATCATGAATGTATTAAACAATATAATTATCACATACAACACTCTTTCCATGATGCATCAGCATATCACTCTTTATGGCATACAAGTCATCATAATAATAATCATAGACAACAACTTTATTGTCATAGTCAATTGAAACCTCTTCCAAAATAGTGGACGTATCACTAAATAAAGTCATGACCTCTCCAAATCCACTTTTCTCAATGTAATCATCATAAATAAGAGGCATGCTATCATCATAATAAATTTTCTTATCTAAAGTAGAAGGAATCAAAGGATCATATTCATTAAGCAAAGCATCCCCAAGCTTAGGACAAGCATTATTTCCAGCAAATAAATCTTCAAACATATAAAACTCATCAAACATAGCATCCCCAAGCTTGTGGTTTTGCATATCATCACAATCATTGTTATCAATAGCATGAATGTCACCAATAGTATAGCAAACATTATTATCATATTCTTCCAAGCAAGTGCTAAAAAGATATTCAAGATCATAATTGATATCGTTGTCTTCCCAATCATAAGCATTACATAAAGTATTAGGTATCACAAAATCATGCTCAATATCATCATCCTCCATTAACAAATTTGATTCACTTTCATTAGGCACAGTGGTAGGAGCAAATTTTTTGGGAGAGATACCTTTTTACCTTTGTTCTTTCTTCTTTTGTTCTTCTTCACCACATCATGTGTGGGTTTAATTAATTCTTTCAAGCTTTTTGTTGAAGAGATTGATTGGATAGGAAGATCCTCCTCGTTACCTGATTCATCATAATAAACACTAGGATGGTATTGGGAAATATTTTCCTTTCATTGGTAGTCTCTTCATATTCCATTCATTTTCTTGTCTTTAGATAGTTGGCAATATAAGAATTCTCAATGCAATTTACCGCACAAAACATATAAATTTCCTCTAGATCAAAATCAAGAAATCTCTCGGGATTTGGAAAACCCTTAGTTATACATTTCATTTCATCATACACCAAAAGAAGACTAAGATCTTTATGATGCTCAAGGGAAATCAAGTTATCACAATTGTTGGACACGATTTGATCATGAAACAATTTGCATTGGAGATTTAAATGACCATGTTTGTAACACCCACAATGCGGCTATATTTCCCACGTGTCGGGGCACAACTTAGAGGCATAGCCGCATGGGAGGTTTGTCGCAAGAAGGGGTAATCTTCACACAATCCCATGTACTGAATAAGAAAGGGATAAAGAGTTGGCTTACAATTTCCACTTCACACAATACATAAATAATTCATACATCATCCAAATAGAATCAAAGGTTTGACTACGGAACCAAAATAAAGGAAGACAACCCCAAATGCTAGATCCCCGATCGTCCCAATTGGGCTCCACTACTGATCATCAGGAAACGAAACGTAGTAACGACCCAGATCCTCGTCGAACTCGCACTTGAGTTCAGTAGAGTCACCTGCACTGGTATCCTCGGCACCTGCAACTGTTTGGAAGTATCCGTGAGTCACGAGGACTCAGCAATCTCACACCCGCGAGATCAAGACTATTTAAGCTTATGGGTAGGAAAGGGTAGTGAGGTGCAGCTTCAGCAAGCACTAAGCATATATGGTGGGTAACTTATGCAAATAAGAGCGAGAAGAGAAGCAACGCACGGTCAAGAAGCTAGAAGTGATCAAGAAGTGATCTTGAAACTACTTGCGTTCAAGCACAACACAAGACCGTGTTCACTTCCCGGGCTCCGCCGAAAAGAGACCATCACGGCTACACACGCGGTTGATTCATTTTAATTAAGTCAAGTGTCAAGTTCTCTACAACCGGATATTAACAAATTCCCATCTGCCACATAACCGCGGGCACGGCTCTCGAAAGTTTATACCCTGCAGGGGTGTCCCAACTTAGCCCATCACAAGCTCTCACGATCAACGAAGGATATTTCTTCTCCCGGGAAGACCCGATCAGCCTCGGAATCCCGGTTACAAGACATTTCGACAATGGTAAAATAAGACCAGCAAGACCACCCGACTGTGCCGACAAATCCCGATAGGAGCTGCACATATCTCATTCTCAGGGCACACCGGATGAGCAATCCATACAACTAAAACCAGCCCTCAAGTTTCCCCGAGGTGGCGCTGCAAGGGGCTCTAGTTTGGACCAACACTCAGAGGAGCACTGGCCCGGCGGGGTTAAAATAAAGATGACCCTCAGGCTCGCGAAAACCCTAGGGAAAAGGCTTAGGTGGTAAATGTTAAAACTAAGGTTGGGCCTTGCTGGAGGAGTTTTATTGAAAGCGAACTGTCAAGGGGTTCCCATAACACCCAACCGCGTAAGGAACGCAAAATCAAGGAACATAACACCGGTATGACGGAAACTAGGGCGGCAAGAGTGGAACAAAACACCAGGCAAAAGGCCAAGCCTTCCACCCTTTACCAAGTATATAGATGTGTTAAATTAAATAAGAGATATTGTGATATCCCAACATATCCATGTTCCAACATGGAACAAACTTCAACTTCACCTGCAACCAGCAACGCTATAAGAAGGGCTGAGCAAAAACGGTAACATAGCCAAACAACGGTTTGCTAGGAAGGTGGGTTAGAGGCTTGACATGGCAATATGGGAGGCATGATATAACAAGTGGTAGGTAGCACGGCATAACGATAGAGCGAACAACTAGCAAGCAAAGATAGAAGTGATTTCGAGGGTATGGTCATCTTGCCTGCAATGTTCTCAGGGTTGTCGAAAGCTTGATCCTCGTTAGCATACTCAACAGGTTCCTCATTCACGTACTCGTCTGCTGGCTCTACCGAAGACAAGAACACAAGCAATGGAACAACTATCAATCATGGTGCAATGCACAAGCAACATGATGCAATACATGGCATGATATGCAAGATATGATATGAAGTGCATATGCGTGCTCCAGAAGGGAAAAGAATGATCAAGGCATCAACTTGGCAAACCAAGTATGCTGTTGGTAAGATGAGATGGTTTTGGCTGAAATCGATATAAAGATCACCGGAAACGGATGCACGGTTTGCAAATGGCAAGAAAAACAAGAATGACGCAAAACTGCACTCCAACATAGCAACAAAGCATACGACAGTGATGTACAGGAGATGCTTGGCAAAACATGAACACTAAGCTATGCCTAAATAACACTTAAACAGGTTCAAACAATCATGGCAAAAGTGCAAAAGATATCAGCTTCACAGACTTAGGGAAAATACTAACATGTCAAAAACAACATCAGCAAGCAATGTTCAGAGCTAGCAAACAACAAGCTACAGGAACATCTCATAGCAAATAAAGGCACGAAATGATTCTACTAAATGCATAGAACAAAAGTCCCATACTGAACATGAGCCAAAAAGGCATAGAAGATATGATGGCGCCCATGTAAACATAGCAAGTTTTATTAACAGTTTCAGACTTAGAAGAAAAACAGAGCATGGCACAAACAGATTCATGATAGCAACTTTGCGAGCTCATGCCACTCATCACAAAGCATTTCATGACAAAACAAGCATACCAACAGTAAGAAGACATGTTCCTAAAGCTAAACATGGCAAGAGCAAGTTCATAGGATGCATGGATCACTAGAAACAACCATGGCAATATTGATTAACATGTTAACATGCTGCCAGGAACATTTTATAGCAAAAATAGAGCAAGCAAAATACATGCTAGAGCACCGCAAAATTGCAAACAGGGGCACGAATGGATAGAGCATAAGCACATGTTCAAAACATCCTTACTGAAGTATCTAAAAATAAGCATGGATCTCACGGTAGCATCAATTTTACATGGCATCAAAATAACAGCAGGAAAAGCACAGCAAAAACCTAAGTCCCTAAAAATAGCAACATTGTGGGGCCTATTTTGCATGCTTGTGCTAGTCACCACATAAATCACAAAAATACAAGACTTGCACCTCTGTAAATATGGCATGTCGTACTTCAAAACACATGTAGAACTCATGCTCCTGTGATGCACACATCAAATGCAACAAAAATGACAAATCACCATGTTATGATAAGTACCAGTAGTTAACATTTTATAGGACTCTTGCATCAATGAAAATGGCATCAGAATGGACAGTAACATGCATGGAAATGCTTCTAACATGAAGAGCTCAACGAGACAAACATTTTGACATATCATATGCATGATTTGGAGCAACGGTCATCGAGATATGATATGTCAGAGGCATACAAAATGTTAGGGTTCAAGGACTTGTAGACAAAAATTACCCCGTGAATTCCAGATCTAGTGTTTCGCACGTAGATCGAGGATGGCCAGAGTTGACGCCAGAGTGGAGGAAGGAGGAGGCCGGAGCTTCACCGGAGGACGGGCCGGCTAGGGTCAGGGGCGCCGGATCCGGTCTGGCCCGACCGGATTCGCGGCGAGGCGGCGGCGGTCGCGGCAGCGGAGCTCGGCTGCGGGCGCACGCAGCAGCGCGGCGCTCGGTGGCGAGGCGCGCGGCGGCGGCGGCGGTCGGCGATGGCGGGGCGGCATCGCGGGCGCTGGAGGCGGGCGGCGGCAAGCGGGCCG
>NC_041388.1:481207224-481245257 GCF_002162155.2 Triticum dicoccoides
GCGGGCCGGGAGGGCTCGACCCGGCCTTCAGCGGGCCGACGGCGGGTGGCGGCGGAGCGGGACAGGTGGCGGTGCGGGATTCGCCGGGCGGCGGCGGCGGACGTGTCCGGCGTCTCTGGACGTGTCCGGTGGCGGCGGAGGAGGCTAGACTATGGTTAGACTGCGGTTTTTCGGGGGGAGACACATATATATAGGTAGATGGAGGTAGGAGTGTCCAAATGAGGTGCGGTTTTCGCCCAAAAGATCGTGATCCGATGGAGGAGAACAAGGAGGTGGTTTAGATGGGTTATTGGGCTGTTTTGGAGGGGTGTTGGGCTGCAACACACAAGGGGCTTTTGTGGTTACCCGGTTAACCGTTGGAGCATCAAACGGCCTCCAAATGGAACGAAATTTGACTGGCGGTCTACCGATGGTGTACCAAGGCCACTTGGCAAATCTCGGTCCATTCCAAGAATGTTTAACACCCGCTCACGAAAACAGACAAGAGGGGTGCACCAGTGCATGTGGGAGTGTCGAATTGCAAAACAGACAATGGGGAAAATGCTCGGATGCATGAGATGAACACGAATGCAAATGCGATGCACATGATGACATGATATGAAATGCATGACATGAACAAAAATGCAAAACAAAAGACAAAACCCAACCACGAAGGGAACCTCATAACTTAAAGCCAAAAATGGCAAGAGCCGGAGTTACAAATATGGCAAGTTACATCCGGGGTGTTACAACACTCCACCACTACGAGAGGATCTCGTTTGGAGATCTAGGATTGAAAGAACTCCGGATATTCGGAACGGAGGTGATCCTCGCGCTCCCAGGTGGCTTATCGGTCAGAATGGTGTGACCACTTCACTTTGAGGAATTTAACTTGTTGCGAGTCTTGCGCTCGGTTTCTTCAAGAATAGCAACGCGATGCTCATGATAAGACAGATCTTGTTGGAGATCAATCTCTTCAAAGTTGATGGTGAGCTTAGGAGTCTTGAAGCACTTGCGAAGCTGTGACACGTGAAACACATCGTGCACATTTGCGAAGTTGGACAGAAGCTCAAGTTGATAGGCGAGGTCGCCTCTTTTGCCAATGATCTTGAAAGAACCCACGTATCTAGGGGCTAGCTTCCCTTTGATACCGAAGCGATGAGCGCCTTTCATTGGAGAGACGCGGAGGTAGACATGGTCTCTGATCTTAAAAGCCAAGTCATGGTGCTTGATATAATAGTAACTCTTCTGGCGCAATTGCGCGGCTTTGAGATTTTCACGGATGACTTTACACATTTCTTTAGCTTATGTGATTAAGTCATTGCCAAGAAGTTGGCGTTCACCAGTCTCTGACCAATTGAGAGGAGTACGACACTTTCTGCCATAGAGAATTTCGAATGGGGCCTTGCCCGAACTCGCTTGGAAGCTGTTGTTGTAGGAGAACTCGGCATATGGAAGACAATCTTCCCACTTCATACCAAAGGAAATGACACAAGCCCTGAGCATATCTTCAAGGATTTGATTGACTCGCTCAATTTGGCCACTAGTTTGAGGATGGAAAGTTGTGCTGAAGCGAATGTTGGTGCCCATGGCCTTCTGGAAGGAGTCGCAGAACTTGGAGGTGAAAATGCTTCCACGATCTGAAGATATCAATTGTGGAATGCCGTGCAAAGAGACAATCTTGGAGGTGTATAGCTCTGTCAACTGAGTTGCTGTGATAGATTCTTGGATTGGAAGGAAATGAGCCACTTTAGTAAGCTTGTCGATGACAACGAAGATAGCATCATTTCCACGCTTGGACTTGGGAAATCCAGTCACGAAGTCCATTTCGATACGGTCAAACTTCCATTCTGGAATAGCAAGAGGTTGGAGGAGACCAACTAGTCATTGGTGTTCTACTTTCACTCTTCTGCAGACATCACATTCATTCACGAATTGAGCAATTTCTCACTTCATTCAAGTCCACCAATACGACTGCTTGAGGTCATGGTACATCTTCGTACCTCCAGGATGAATGGATAGAAGGGAATTGTGTGCCTCGTTCATAATGACTTTCCTTAGATCACCTTTAGGAACCACAATCCGGTCCTCGAAGAATAGAGTGTCTTTGTCATCAATGCGATAGCACTTGTATTTGGGTTGGCTCTTCGCAATCCCATGTTTCACCTTATTCACCATGGTATCCAGGAGTTGTGCCGCACGAATTTGATCTTCCAAAGTAGGAGAGACTTGAAGATTGGCAAGAAAGCCTTGAGGAACAACTTGGAGGTTCAGTTTGTGGAAAGCTTCACAAAGGTCCGGTTGGAAGGGCTTGAGAATTAAGCTGTTGCAGTAAGCCTTCCTACTCAAAGCATCTGCAATGACATTAGCCTTGCATGGAGGATATTCAATACTCGGATTGTATTCTTGAATCATTTCGACCCATCGAGTCTGCCTGAGTTTGAGGTTGGGTTGAGTGAAGATGTAATTGAGGTTGTTATGATCTGTGAAGACATCCACTTTCCTTCCCAACAAGAGATGTCTCCACGTTAATAATGCATGGACAACTGCCGCCAACAATACAAAAAAGACACATTCGTGAGATTTTGGGCCGAACGATTTTTTTTCTGTCATACTTATGACACTTCTATGACAATAATTATGACAAAACACGGTATCATCATAGATGTGGTGGGGTCCTACTTCTATGACAAAAAATCATGATAGAAAATGGGATTTTCGTCCTGGGCGGGCCAGAGATGCATCTGCATGACATTCTTTGGGCCGTCCATGACGGAAAAAACCATGGTAGAAGCGAGGGCGAGGAAAATATCGGGGTGTTCCCGGTTACGGTGGGTGGTCGGGGCCGAGCGATGCGTGTTTCTCTCATACACGCACGCGCATGGGTGCGAGGCGTTGGGCTCTAACTGAACCCGATCGAGGCATTGGGCTCTAATTGAACCCGAGCGATTGCACTGCAGGCTACGCGTTACTGAACCCGAGTGATCGATCGATGGCTGTTAACTGAACCCGATCGAGCGATTCCTTTGCTACTGCTGCTAACTGAAGCCGATCGATGCTGCCTCTGGATGAACAGTGAGCGTTGCTGGGGGGTTTGGATGAATAGTTCCTGGTGGGGGTGGATGAACAGGACCCCGTGGTGTTGCCTCTGGATGAACAGGACCCGATTGATCGAGCCGGTTGGGGCTGGATGAACAGGACCCCGTGGAGGGCTGGATGAACAGGAGCACCCCGTGGAGGGTAGGATGAACAATAGATGGTGGAGGGCTGGATGAACAGTAGCCCGTGGAGGGGTGGTTGAACAGGAGCCCGTGGAGAGGGCTGGTTGAACAGTAGCCGGTGGAGTGTGGAGGCTAGATGAACAGGAGCCCGTGGATGAACAGTCGCAAGTGCAGGCTGGAGGAGGTCGACGGTGGAGATGAACAGTATCCCATGGAGTCCCGTTTTGCGGTACACCACACCCCTCCCGATGAACATGACCCTCGTTTCGACTGTAGCGCTCCAACACAAGTCTGTTTCCTCCGTTTTGCGGTACGCCACACCCCTCCCAATCAACATGACCCCTGTTTTGACTATAGGAGGTCCGTTTCCTCCATTTTGCGGTACGCCAGACCCCTCCCGATGAACAGGATCCTGTTTCGACCATGGCCGGTCGAACACAAGGCCGTTTCCTCTGTCCTGCGGTATGCCAGGCCTTGTTTCCATCGGTTGTTCCGTCCAAGCCCTCCCGATGAACATGACGACGCATTCCGTTCCGACCCAGCCGGTTGGCTCCCCATGGACACGATGACGATGCTATTTCTCCATTCTGACCCAGCCATGTACACAAACCCTGACCATACGTACACGCGAGTAGGCGTTCGAGACCGCACCCGTATGTACGTACGTGGATGTATTTACATTCTTGCACCCTGGCCGTTGTACGTATGTGTATATGCGACATGCGCACCTCTGCTACGACACGTGCGCGCCTCTACATCGACCAGTATGTACGTACACGTTCGCGACCAAAATGACAATGCTACGTACGCTTTGACCAGGTGGGTCCCGACTGTCAGGCACTTCCTTGCGTGCGAATATGTAGCTGGTGGGTCCTAGCAGTTAGGGGGGCGAATCGTTTTTTTGCCAGACGCACTTCCTTGCGTGCAAAGATGTAGCTGGTGGGTCCCAACTGTCAGGGGGAAACATTTTTTCGTGAAATACGGTGGCCCGTCCGGTGGGTCCCCGCTGTCAGGTGGAGGAGTAATTATTTTGCGCGTAATAAGGAGGCATTTCCTTGCTGCGGCCGTGGACCCAGCTATCAGCCTCTCGACGTACAGTCCATGTCCGATGGAAGCCGTTCCTTAACCACATTGACCACGCCGCGCCGAGAGCACCATGGCGGTGGACGACGGCGAGGCCTAGGAAGGGGACGACGCGGAGCCGGGGAAGATGCGGCAGTGGATGCCCACGCGTAGAGGAGTACGGGGGTTCACTGGTTCGCTGCGGTGCAAGGCTGCCGTCACCGCAGAATAACAGGGGGTGTGGGTGAGTAGAGGGATGGCCTGGCCACCGATGGGAATAGTAGGGGGAGGTGAGGCCTCCGCGGCAGCACAGCCGACCATGGGGGGCACGAGCATGCGGCACGACCGGTGCTGCTTTGGGAGGCTGGAGCAGGAAGACCAGAGGTTGAAGAAGCACTACGGCCGTTGGATAAACATCGTATGGTCACTGGAGCTAGAATCGTTCATATTGACTAATTTGACAAAGCACTCCGTCCCTGTCAACTTAGTAGGCCCACAAGTCAGCCTCCCACCAAGGTGGGTCCCAACCAGCAGGGGGAGTATTAATTTTTTTGTGCGTAATAAGGAGGCACTTCCGGTGGGTCTGAGCTGACAGTGGGGGGAACGTTTCTTAGCAAAATACGGTGGCCCGTCCAGTGGGTCCCTGCTGTCAGGTGGAGGAATAATTATTTTCCGATAATAAGGAGGCACTTCCTTGCGGCTTCCATTTGGACCCAACTGTCAGCCTCTCCACGACAATACTCTTTCGATGGAAGTTGTTCCTTGACCATGTTGACCACATCGTGCCAAGAGCACTAGGGCGGTGGACGATGGCGAGGCCTAGGAAGGGGACGACGCGGAACCGGGGAAGACGCGACAGTGGATGCCCACGCGGAGAGGAGTATGAAGGTTCACTGGTTCGGCTACGGTGTGAGGCCGCCGTCGCCACAGAATAACAGGGGGTGTGGGTGAGTAGAGGGATGCCCTGGCCAACGGTGGGAGTAGTAGGGGGCGGTGAGGTCTGCACAGGAGGCGGGAGTAGGCGGTCCCGCCGGTGCTGGATTTGGCAGCTGGAGCAAGAAGATCAGTGATTGAAGAAACATGACGGTCGTTGGATTGACATCCAACGGTTACGTCTTCTAGAATTGTTTGTTGACGTATATAATAACTAAAAAAAAACTTGCATACGCGTCAACTTAATAGGACCATAAGTCAGACCGTTCCCTCTTTTTTTAATAATTTATATATAGCTCATTGCGACTTCTTATGCAATTTATTGCAGTCCGTTTTTTGGTTGCCTAGGGCCAATTTCGCATATTTCCATGTGTTCCAAATTATTTTTTATACCAAAATGTCGAGCCATATTTAAAGTACTTTGAAGATATATTTAAATTAGGTTAATGCCCAGTGAAATAGGAATCTGAAAATGTGAAAATATTCAAAAATTATAAAGTAATTTCCAATTTGTCATATGTTTTTATATTTACAAGCAATTTCATATTAATTTCAAGATTTGCAGGCGTCTTGAAAGAGTTGCAGCCCATCAGGGCGTAGAAAAATAAATAGGCCTGGATTGGGTATTCTTTAGAAAAACAAACTGGGCTTATTTTCATGAAGAAAAAAATAGCTGGGCTGGTCACATGGTGAACATAAAATATAAGCCTGGGCTAGACAGGTCACAGCCCAGTTCAAACCATGCTCCGTCTCAACAATAACAAAAAATACTGCTCAAGTAGCTACGTCCCAGGTGTCAGCCGATCTTGTGCTGTTTTCTTGTCTATTGACTATATACGCTCACAATGTCGTGGGTCCCAGATATCAGGAAAACACTAGGAGGAAGCATTTTTTTTCTTACACTGACATGGTGGGCCCGTACTGTCATCCTCTCCACGTATTTCTGCCGATTCCTGTTGTTTGTTGACCATGTTGACAACGCGAGAGGGCGGCACCGCGGCGAGCGCACCAAAACGCGCGGAGGACGACGGCGAGGCCTCGGACATCGGCGTTAACGATTTAGGAGACGGTGGGACGGCGATGCGTGCGCTGAGGCGCAGCCAGCCGTGGGAGGCGGAAGCAGGCGGCCCCACCGGCGCTGGTTTGGTTTTGGCGGCTAGAGGAAGACATGACTGAAGAAACACGAAAGACTGTAAAAGCAGCAGGAGTACATAACAACCTTAACTGAAACCAGCAGGGGCACTTAACAACCATAGCTGAAAGCAGTATGAGTACTTATACAGGTTCAACCGTACAAAGCATGCCTAGAACAGTGCTACTTTGCCTACAGTTAACCAAGGGTGAGGCTGCCAAGCCCCAGGACAAGGCCCAGGTGCCACCCCGCGCATCAGCAACCTTCTGAAAGCGGCTTCATCTCGCAATGTGGTCAATAAATAGGATATTCGCTTTAGAGCCATGGAAAAGCAGGAACATAACCTTCTGTCCTGTTCTCCAAGATGGACGGGCCTTCATTATTTGAGACCACCCATAAATAAGTATCTTTTCACCTCCAAGGGGAATGGAGTAGGTCGACATAAACATCATGTTGTGACCAAGCGCAAGTCTGACCCGACCATGGTCAGGTATCTGTATAGGAACAATAAAACTGGGCAATTTCTGTTTCAAGAAGATCACAGCTGTAAAACTGTGTATAAGAAATAGTTTATGAACAACATATATAACAAAAAATAGCTCGTACCATAAGTTTCTCAACACAGTTGGACCTGTTAAACGAGTGCAACAGTGGCACACATATCCCACGTGGCCTTCCATCATTGAAACGCCCCACAAGGACCTCAAGACGATCAATAAAGTGTAGGAACTTGTGGATGTCATCCCAGTCAACTTCAGTGCCATCAGTAACAGCCGAGTTGTTACAGAATAACAAATGAGCAGCCTGGTTAACTCTGAAAAAACCTACACGTGCCACGAATTATAAGAAAACATTAGTTAGAAGTAGCATCTTCGTGAGAGATTCGTTGCTACTACTAAAGTTAAATTGTGATTAGTTAGACATAATAGGTGGATTAAGAAGTAATCGAGGCAACAAGCAAGAACCAGATACAAAAGTAACATGGTTGAACAATTAGAATGACATCGGGGTGGAAGATCGCAGTGAAGATGAGACCAGGTTCTGCTATTTCCATCAACATTCGTGCACCAACTTTTAGTCCGTAACACTTGAGAAAGTTTATCCAAGTTTGGCCATAAAAAGCAGTGATCTTCTTTGTTCACGAACCCAACTCGGAACTTATATCCATGGCATTTCTTCACTGTGACCATTAAACTAGTGTATTCAGTTGTGCCAAAGCCGAGCATCTTGAGTACATGTGTTCTGGCAGAGCAAATAATGCACTGTAGGAAAAATAATATGAGAACCCAATGTATTCCCTATCCAAATCTAGAAATAACTTCCTCCTTCACGTCAGTGTTGACCATCGTACTGGTAGTACCTTTTATCCAAATATAGCAATCCAAATTTCCAAATTAGTCGACAACATGTTCAGAAAAACCCCACCCTCCCGGATAGAAAAGAGGATTCTAGGAACATACTGTGTGTGTTTTAAAATCCTCTGTTAGGATGAGAAGGAACAAGTGTGGCGTCTCGCCGAGGGCGCAGAAACCTGTAGGGTCCTCGCACTTTGGGCACTACAAAGGAACACACACTAGATTCAGTAGGAAGAAAAATGCATCAACGGTGGCGGCTGCCATCCTAGGATTACCCGCGACCAAGGGACTTGAATTTATCGGGGATGGATGCAGAATTTGTACTTGGTTCTCCATGAGAAAACCCTATGCAATCGCCGAGAGGGGGTTTTCTCTGAACAAGCAGACGAGGGAGAAGGGGATTCAGGCCCAGTGAAATATTGCCGCTTCGTCCGTCCAGCTTACTGCTAAAGCTGGAAGGGGGGGTTGTGATTTGATGGCTCATTGGGCATTACTGTGGCGCTATGATTGGGGTGTGTCTACCATGCAGTTGTGCACTCTAATTTGTGCATATGGCACGTGGACCCCGTTGCCGGATGCCCAACATATCAGCGAAAGGAAGTAGAAAGACAGGAGTAACTAGTTACACAAAAATATATTTTTGACAGAGAGATACTCCCTCTGTAAAGAAATATACAAATCTTTTATATCACAACTTTATACATAAGAAAAATCAAGGGGAATATATATTACATATATAATTATAAAAAACAGAGTTGTTTTTAACATAGTATAGACGAGTTGGTGATGATGGTGTGCCTGCCATCCTGCAATATAGGCCGTCTGATTTATATTTGACAGATAGGAAGGAAACTATGGCAATTTTGCAAAAAGGTACCCACACACCTCTCCACATTTGCAAATAAGGCCTTTCCTCATTCATCCTTTTCTCTCACAAGATAAAATACTCAGACAAATGCATCTTGATGTTACGTGCAACACACGGGCATTATGGGGGTTCAGCTGAGAATATAATACTCATACAGGCTCATGGTTCTGGACTTTGGGCCGCAGGCCCACCCTGCATGTTTTGGGGCCCATGTGTTCTACCTCAGTGCTTTTCATATTGCAAGCGATCGGTACAACGCTGGTTTTAGATGCTGTTGCAAGGTGAATACACAAAATTGAATAAAGCAGGGCAGCTGTTGGAATGAAATCGAACGACAATTCCTGACCAGCAATGAGAGTTGCAATTCTATCAATGATATACCATGTGATAAATAATACTGTCATATTACTTATACACACAGGACACTTGTTTCACCATGCCAGATTATTACATCAAAATCTCTCGTAGGATAGATCAGTTCGGCAGTTGCGTGCTGCTACTGAAGAATTTCAAAGTTGATTTGGACCAGCTCTCCTTGCCGAGAAAGATTGATTTTGAGATCATCCCCTACCGCAAGATATGATTTAGATTTGAACCTTAACCATCCTATAACATCAATCATCATGCGACCATCCTTTGTACTTACAATATATTGAGTAGGTTCATTCACACCAAGGCTGCGCATGGTAAGAGAAACTTGGCTGCTATCGCCCGGATTGTTGAATGACTCCCTCGTTGCTCTAGGAATTCTCTGTTTGCAAACAAGAAGACATACCCAAACAGTTAGATCAACACAGTAAATCATGTGAAACAACATGGAAAGAAAAAGGAAAGAAACACTTGGGCGGCCAATGCTTACCAAGAAGGTGGACATGTTGGTTTTTGTAAGGACTTTGGTATATGAAGTGCGAACTGCAGCCCAGTCTGTTGCCGGTGCAACTGCTCGTTCGGTTGCCGCTGCACGGGCCGGAGCAGATGCAAGTGCAAGTGTTGGTGCAGGTACCGAAGCCGCCGCTGCTGCCGAAGATGGAGCTCTTTGTAGAGCTGGTGCCGGTGTCGGAGCAGGTGCCAGTGTCGATGCCCGATCCTCCGGTAGATCAGCCTGATCCACTGACGCGGTCGGTGCCCAATCCTCAGCTGGATCAGACTGAGCTGCTGCCGCTGTCAGTGCTAGAGCAACTGCCGGTGTTCGATCCGTTGCTGAAGGTGGTACCGATGTGCGAGACAGCGGTGATCGTGTATGGTCTGCTGTGATCAGCTTTCTAACTTGACTAGGCTTCATGACCGTGATCCATTTTGTTCTTCATTTCTTTTAAACGCGAGAAGGACTAATTGTGGCTTTTTTGTTAAACCAAACTGTAGTTCATCATAGGGATTCAGCTTGTACTCAGACAATAGACTGATCCAATTTTTTCCAGTAATATAAGTGATGGACAGTGCCTTCGTTACTGACACGACATAAGAAGTGAAACCTGCAAAAATAGCCATGGTAGAGCAAACGAAACGGTTTATTCTGTGATGAATGTCACATGGCAAAACCTACATCGTAAAATTGCTGGAAAAGAAAGAAAACATGACATTAAATCAATAATATTTAGACAGTAAATCAATAAGATTTACTTGATGTTACACGAGTGAATCCTTACCAGGAAATCACTATGTTGAAGTACTAAACAGAAGCTTGATCGTCCAACTACGAGTGGCATGCAAGGGCCCCGCCTACTTCCACAAGCAGGACGGTCCAAAGGTCGTGACAAATCGTATGGACCGAACATCCATGGGACTGGAAATCCTGGTGGGTGCGATAAACCCTGCAATTCATACAGATATTGGAGTGTAACCATAATTGATAAACCATCCTCACAAAAAAAGATGATCTGGATACTTCAGAATATACAGACTGAATTGAGTGGACAGACAT
Source organism: Triticum dicoccoides (assembly GCF_002162155.2). Classification (NCBI taxonomy): domain Eukaryota; kingdom Viridiplantae; phylum Streptophyta; class Magnoliopsida; order Poales; family Poaceae; genus Triticum; species Triticum dicoccoides. The sequence continues at coordinate 481,217,696 of NC_041388.1, forward strand.
TAACATAGGCCGCATCAGATTTGTTGGGAAGCTTTACAAGAACCACACCCTTCGTAATCGAAGGCACAGCCAGGAAATTGTTGTGGTCAAGTACAGCCTCGAGAACATGCCTGACAACAATGCTACAGGAAAACACTAGTTCAGGACACGTGGCGACAAGGACACAACAGCTGGATAGTTTAGCAGTAGAACTCATCCTCAGGTCTTCCAGTTCACACGGCTTGACTTTGAGAACCTCATCTCCACCACGGACCTGGTTCTAATTCAAACAGAAACCATATTTTATTACTACCTCCGTTCAGAAATATAAGATGATTTTCGATATTATACTCCATATATGACTACATATACGCACAGAAATGAGTGAACAAAGACACTAGAACATGTCTTCAAAGGCATGAGAGCAGAGGGATTACTTGCAATATCCATAACACAAGTTACTGAGGCAAATATACCCTCTTCAAAGGTAGCATTGATGTTCATAAAGTACTCCCTCCGTCCCAAAATTATTGTCTTAGATTTGTCTATATACGGATGTATCAAGTCACATTTTAGTATTAGATACATCCGTATCTAGACAAATCCAAGAGAAGAAATTTGGGACAGAGGGAGTAGTTGAAAGTAATCTATAAGAAATCAATGTCAACCTCTCGCATGTTTTGGTCAAAAGAGGAATTTAGAACCGTCATTTGGCACACAAAAATCACATGCAAGATCACCCAGAAAGTTGTACTACTAGTACTAGTACTGCGTGTTAGATGAAAAAACATGATCAAGATCGAGAAAAAGATTGCCAAGAAGAGATATTACCTGGACTTGCTTAATGAGGGATCCCGGAGAGGGGGGCTTGGATAAGGCGATGGCTTTGAGCTTGTCTACGGTAGTCTCAGCGGGGTGCTTGCGCTTCTTCGTACCATGAGCCTCGATAGTTTTGGCCAGAGCCATAGACATCACTTCGGCCGGTGCTCCAGTGTCCATCAAGAAAATGTCATATAGAAATAAAAGAAAAGAAACCATAATCACAAACCCAAAAGAAGAAAAGAGAGGGAGTTATAGGATCAGTCTCGGGGTTGCAAGACCGGGCCTTGGCCAGAATCAACACCATTGATGCGCTCACCTTTCCTTCTTTGGGAGATAAGAACAATGGCAGAAGCAGGTCGGCGTTTTCTTGAAGAAATGAGGAACAAGATGACGGAGAAGCGAGTTGGGTGGAGAGGAAGCTGAGAGAGAAGAGTGAAATGATGGTTGCTTCGTCCGTCCAACTTACTGCTGGAAAGGAGGGGGTTTTATGATTTGATGGCTCATTGGGCATTACTGCGGGTCTTCGATCAGGGTAGTCTACCGTCACTCTACTTGGGAGTAATTTAGTGCATGGCTGGTGGACCACGATGCTGGTTGTCCCACACGTCGAAGAAAGTGAGTAATTTAGTGCATGGCTGGAGGAGGATCTGCATGGTAGAGCGTGTCCACTGTTTTTCTGAAGAAAAAAAATGATTACAACAAGCGTTTCCACTCTTACGACGGAGGAGTGCGAAACATAGCTGCCACTTGAACATACACAATGCTCCTACTACTAGGCATGTGCAGTGGTTCATACGTCAGTACTACATAGTCTTGTTGCTAGTGTAGTAAGATATGACGACAACAAATGATGTTGTGCGCATGTCAGCTATATGAACAGTAATGTAGTAACATAGTACCGCTTTTTCTACTGTCCGGTCGAGAATGAATGGTGAGATCAATGTTAACAGAACTAGGTCTACAATGCACGGAGAGTACGGTGCTACAGTACTCCATGAAACATAAACCATACTCCCTCTATTTCTTTTTAGTCCGCATATAAGGTTTGGTCAAAGTCAAGCTTTGTAGAGTTTGACTAACTTTTTATAAAAAAATATAAACATTCACAATATAAAATAAATATTATTAGATGCATCATGAAATATATTTTCATACTATATAGTTTTAGTATTATAGATATTCTTACTTTTTTATATAAATTTGGTCAAACTTTGTGTAATTTGACTTTGATCAAATCTTATATGCGGAGTAAAAAGAAACAGAGGGAGTACGGAGCACGAATAGTGCTAGGCAGGGTATATGAAGGGTGCACGGGATGGGAGGAAAAGTTCCCTTCTCAACCCACTTTTGGGTGTTTGGCAGAGTGCATGAAGGGCGCTTGAGTCCACACTAGTAGGTTAACACAAATACACGAAGAGGAAACAACTATATTGAGGTGAGAATGCAACCAAACACAGCCACATGCTTTGTGCTACAGTGACTGGTCTGCACCGTCTGAGTTTGATCCAACGGTCATGTTGCGCCGAGACATGGACATGCCCATGCAGAGGGCGCCTAAACACCACCGAAGTCCCTCTGCTTCTCGAGGCGCACGACGTTGGTGATGCAGGGGCGAAACGGCTGAAAGGCAATGCGATCTACGGGAAGGCAGAGGGAGGCAGCCGAGGAGCGGTGAATCTTTTAGTTTTCACCATGGTAAAGCACCAGTCGACGACTTCTCACATCAGGGAGCAGTGGGTTTTATAGGCGGAGTCATCGTGACTAATTGCTGCCGCGCCTGCTCCCGTCAATCAAAAAAAATTAAATATCCTGTCGCGCCTACTCCCGTCAATCAAAAATTAAAAATCCTACCACACTCAAACACCAGAGCAACGCCACGGTGGATATTTAAATTTACCTGCCGGCAAGTAGATAAAAAAGGGGTGAAAAAACAAATGTGGCGGTGGCCCAGCTAATCGGTCGAGCTAGCCCAACTAGCTAGCCACCGTGCTTCACTGATGTACTCGGCAGGAAAAGTTTTCTTTTGTGATTTGACGACTCATTTACTTTCTTCGGCAAAAATGCACGGTAGGGCGTCCCACGTCAGGAAGAATATATGTGTGCACCACCCGGGAGGACCCCAAAACCACGCGGTAGTGTGTGCCATGTATTGACACGGAGGAAAAATGTGCGTGTAAAAATGTACTGTATCAGACATAGTACCTATGGTTCGACCTCGGGACCCAGCCAGTCGGTCAAAAACACCCCACTAGCCACACAGCTTCATCATGCTAACATGGCACAGAGGATAGGTGTGGTTAGCTCCGTCTTGACTAGCCAGAACGTCTCTTGTTCTAGGCGATTCTTCTATTTTCCAAGTTTTTTTAGTTGTGGTAACACCACGGCAAGCTTGCACCGCTCTTCGTGTGTGCCCGTGCAAAGGTTAGACGATGGAGAGAAGAGAGAGATCGGAGACCTGGGACCCACCAGTAAGTGAGTCAATGGTCATGCACGTGTTGACGAGGCACTCCCTCTACTCTACTCAACGTAATACTGTATAAAATCAAGTTATGGGACAAAGCCAACAACCGTTGTTGTTTCAGGCTATCGACTTACGCTTTGTAGTCTAGGTTGCCAGTTCGAATCTCGTCTTTCTGATTTGTTAGTTTTAGGTCCAAATTTGATTAATGACAAGTGGGACCCCCGTGTGTTGTTCCGATATTTCAGTGTAGGATGGTTTTTTTGAACAAACACTTTGCGTGGTTAGACAAGTAACGACACGAGTTACACGTATTTTGCAAGTTTATGAACAAAAATGACAGCATCATAGAATATCACATCCACCCCGTAGCTTAGATGCTATGGTGATACGATTTTTTACACCGTTGGAAGTGAGATCCAATGGCTTGGGAGTAGTCTTTGTAATTATGCGCAATTTCCAAACTCTCCAAAGGTTTTTTTGCAAATAAAACATTCAGGCCTCGTGTGTGCCGCTGCATCTTGGATCCAACGGCTCCCCGTTGCTCATATTAGGTGCTCCCCGTAGCTTAATTACCCGCTACAGTAATATGAGCCTCTAGGTCATATGATCAGTGATCATATGGCACATGCATAGTACTTGTACTTTCTGCGCAATTTCCAAACTCTCTCAGCTGTATATTGCAAAAACATTCAAACCTCCTACTGTGGGCCGTTAGGTCTCCGTGAACTCGTATCACCATAGAATCTACGGTGTGGGAGCACCTCATATTCTCCTGTGCGAGAAAACATAAGGTGCTCTCGCAGCTTGGATGCTATAGTGATACAAGCTTCGAGGTCGTTTGATCTGAGATCCAATGGCATCTGAGCAGTCTTTGTGCTTGTAAGCAGTGGCTGAACTTTTTGGGGGCTTTTCTGCAAAAAACCATTCGAACCACTGAGGAGGTGTTGGGTCACAAATCCAACGGCTCCGAAGAGCTTGTATCACCAAAGCATCTAAGGTGTGGTAGCACATGATATTCTTACATACATGAGACTATGATGTCCTCCTTCATCTTAGATGCTATGGTGATACGAGCTTCGAGGTCATTGGATATGGGATCCAAGGGCATCTGAGTAGTTTTTGTACAAATTGTGTGCAATTCTCAAACTCATAAAGGTTTCCTGTAAAAATATTAAGACATCATGTGAGCTGCTATATCTCTGATCTACAAGCTCCAAGCAACTCGTATCGGCATATAGCATCTAAGGTATCGGGGAACATGATATTCTCCCGGGGAGGAGGGGGGTGCAAAACCAATCGGTGGTTGGGAGGGTGGGGACAAATATAATCTAAACAACCCTAAACAGAGCTTCACAATTTTATCTAAGGCCGAGGGGGTGACCCCCGACAATCATAGCTCCGCCTAATTAAAAACAACATTTGCATGTACTGTAGTACTAGACTTAATATTCATGTTTCAATTTCATGTTCGTTTTAAATATTGAATTAAGGACCATGGATGTCTTACATTTTACTCCCTTCGTTCCTAAATATTAGTCTTTTTAGAGATTTCAAGTGGACTGGCACATACAGATGTATATAGACATATTTTAGAGTGTAGATTCACTCATTTTGCTCCGTATGTAGTCACTTGTTGAAATCTCTAAAAGACTAATATTTAGGAACAGAAGGAGTATTTTTGAATTCGTGTCATACATGCATGGTTTGAGAAAATAGATGTAGTATACTTATTGGAATGTTGTTGTGTTTGTGTGTGGGTGTCTGTGTGTGTGTGTGTATGTGTGTGTGTGTGTGGTCATATGCTTGATACATACAAAGTTTTCTCACCTCCATATTATTCATCTTTTAAATTTGAATTTGCACTGAAAAACTTACCAGGGATACCATGAAATGTGAAATCCACGATGAGATCACTATATTACAAACTCACTCTAATTCAACAACTCGTCATAAATCAATTACCATGTTGAGATTAGTATTTGCAAGGAAAATACGGGCATTGTAATACACATAGATTCGTTCAGCAATTTAAAAGGTTCCTTTCGTATTCTCGAATGGTAGGACCCAATGGCATACCAGCCAGACCTTGGCTCGTGTTGATCCTAAAAAATAAAATAAAAAACCGGGCTCGTGTCCTTCTGGTGGCGTGCGTGGTACGCACATTAGGCAACCCCAACTGGTCGAGCCTTCGCGTTTCGAGTCGAAATATCTAGCGGCCAGAGTTCCAGCCCTAGGAAATTCCCCACATGTCCCCGGTCCACAATGACCACCGATGAACAACAGAGGGATGCTTTAGTAACTAGACAACATTACCTACCGTGCCGAGCACGGTTCAATTCCCTCGGTCGCCGCTCGCGAAGGCCACCCGTCAACTGCATTGCCTAGTACTACTACTACTACACCAGGATGAGCACATAATTGAGCCTGTTTGATCATGCCTAGTACTTGAGTTAATATATCAGGCAATGCACAGGTACGGAGGTATTATCCTTTTGCTCTGCATATATAACTTGTCTGAAGTCTAACTAAGCAAAATGTTTGACAAAATCCTTTCTTAAGAAATACAACAGGACAGATGTATGGCTTGAAAATTTATTGCATGATGCAGGTTATGATATTGTTTCGAATCCTGGATCTTAAATTTCAGAAAATCCAAAAGTGACCATAAATTCTTGAAACTGAGCATGGTCACGTGATATGGCACAAATATTACTTCGTAATTTTTTTCTTCAATTTGAGACAAGCTTCTTATGACAAGTTGCACAAATGAAGAGCCAAGGTATTTTGGAAGAAAGACCTGTCACGTTAAGGCGAACGCTTTCACTATTGAAACTGTGGGTGTTTACGTGCCGCCATGAGTCCCGCTTCTCATCAGCAGGTGTTGTCCGAGCAAGTGTGCGAGTCGACGGGAGGCGTGCGTGCAGACCACTGCGCCGGCTGACAGGGAGGCATGCGAGCAGACCGTTGTGCAGGCTCACCGGGAGGCGAGCCCTTTGACCAGGCTCCGCCGCCCACCTTCGTCCCAACTGCTCCCACTTTTAATGTCGCCGGTGCCGCGGTTTAAAATCAATCCCGGACTACCTGGTATCGCTACAATCTTCTCTCTTCCTCTCTGATTCTCCTGTCGTCTACCTCCAACCAGCCTGACCTAAACGTACGCCATGCCGCATCACGATGGTATGCCCTTAATCTTCCAGTTTCCTAAGGAAGACACCCAGACGGAGTCTTAAGAACATAAGGCGCTTTGGATGAGCTTGAACTAGCCTTACGGGAAGACGTCGTGCCTGTCCCTGCTCCCGTTCCGGCTCCCGTCGCCCCGACTGCGCTAGTGCCCATCCCCGTGGCATAGATGGGCTGGGAGCCGCACATTGTCGCCGAGCTTGATGCCACGGGGTTCCAGGAGGTCCCCGCCGACTTTCACGCTCCCGTGCACCTGCCAGCGCATGCGCCTACGCGTGCACTGACGCGCACGTCCGTGTCGGTGCCCGTGCACCTGCCAGCGCATGCGCCTGCGCGTGCACTGACGTGCGCGCCCGTGCCGGTGCCCGTGCACATGAATGTCTTCGCCGCGCCATTGACAGCGCCTGTCCCCGCGCGGGTGCCAGTGCCCCCCTCAGTGACATGGATGGCCGCCGTCGACCGCTTCCTTGCACCAACGCCAGTCACCTCCTCCCGCCAGTTGACTTGCTCCGAAGTCGAGAACATTTTAGCCTTCCTTGAAGCTAGGCCAACGTCCAGGAGTACGCCAACAACGGCGCAAGGCGCCGCCCTCGCCGTCGATCAGTGGCCCGACGACACATAGAGCACGATAGAGGAGCCGCTTCCCACCGCAAGACGCCCCCACCGCCGGGTAATCTAAATTTGCCATGAAAAATGTTCAGATTGCCATGCTTAAAATCCGAACGTTTATCATTTCCGTTTATTTTAGATCGATTGTTGTATAATTTAAAGTCAGAGTCAGACTGAACGAAATCTATGGTTTGATCGATTGAATGTTCTGCTAGAGCCGTATCAAATTAAATATAAAACGTCATCAAGCCACATGTATTCCTTGTGATCCAACGACCTAGACTGCTTCAATGTCGAGCGCTCAACATGTTTAGCGTGCAGTTAATTTCATGCCAAAATAGTGCTAATCACATAATAACACGCAAATAATATCCTACTTAATATCCGCATGCACTTAATATACTTCCAAATTAACGTGCATTGCACGTACACACTAACTAGTGCTGCTAGCACGTGAAACTGGTGCCGTAACTTGTGAACGCATCCAGATATGGTCAGCGAAAACATCGCCTGTGAGTTCTTCGTGTTTGCCCGTGCGTCTAAACGCAGAAGGGGAGGAGAGAGAGAGCACACATGGAACCCACCAGTAAGTGAAGACGAATAGTACTAAAAATAATATTACATGTTATCAATTAAACAGGCTATGGTAATATAAACACATTATGTGAACAAAGGGAGGTACAACAAACATTGTTGTTCTACGTATGTTGCCTATTGACGTGCGGCTTGAAGGCCCTGGTCGTATGTTCGATCCTCGTCCTTTATTTTTTAATTTGTATATGGGTCCAAATTTGTTTCATGACATGTGGGCCCCTCGGTGTGTAGTTTGTAGCACATTAATTTGTGGGTCGAAATTTGTTCCATTCCAAGTGGACTATCGGTGTGTAGTTTTGTAGCTTACTTATAATAATAAAAGAGAACAACATAGTTTTTTGCAATAATACCATGGTGCGACGTTGAAGGGAAGAAAGGACGTGCGAGAGAGCGATGACCGAGCCAGAGTGAAATCAACTAGGGGAGTTGCGGGGGTTGCAACGGTGTTTCTAGTAGTTGTGGGCCAAATGCTACGAAAATATAATCTAAACCAACCGGAATAAATGCCTACACAAATTAATCCAAGGTTGGAGTGCCCCTCGCAATGTAAATACCTCCAGTTTTGCGAGGGATGGAGAGGTAGCTTCAATGTGTGGAAGATAAGGCGTGAGAAAGCGAGGTAAATCGAGAGACATATAGATAGAGAGACAAAGTGAGTGTGGTCCGACATTCATTGAACAAATATATATATGCTCTGGAGAGATATTTTCTGATTGAGCTTTTGGCAATTGTGAGGGCTGTAAGATAGAGCTTGAGAGATGATCTAGTCACAGACGTGTAGATATATTTTGTGCGTGGGAGGAAGCAAGGTCAATCGATCACATAGGGTCGTTGCGCGATCGAATGAGTGAGACGGGTTGGAGAGAGTGACCTAGATAGACAATGTGCGTGAGAGAGTATACAATGTGAATAAGTCGAATTGGGCTCAAACATGGTGATATATCATTTTTGTCCGAGAAAGAGCGAGGACAATCGAGACATACAAAGAGAGAGAGAGGGAGTGAGAGAGAGAGACACACACACACACACACACACAGAGAGAGAGAGAGCATGGCCTGCCATGAGGTCGAAAGAGTGGGGGCGGCTACGATGGACTGACCTAGATAGACAATCTGCGTGAGAGAGTATAGAGTGTGTCGATCGAGGCCCGAACAGGGAGATATATCATTTGTGTGTGAAAAAAACGAGGTTAAACGAGACTCAGATAAAGAGAGCGAGATTGAGCGAGTGTGGCCCGCTGTGCGGAAGAAAGAGTGAGACAGTCTCGAGGGAGTGACCTAGATAGACAACGTGCATGCGGTCGCATGAGATGTTGAGGGGCTAGATAGGCAATGCATGTATTTAGCGCGAGAGGGTGAGAGGGAGAGGGGGAGAGAGAGCTCGGCATGGGGTGCAATGGCGGGTGTGTGAGGTAAATACATTTCGTAACAGAGTGGAAAAAGGGGGTTGTGTAGTTAGAGATCGAAACATGGAGAGAAAGAATGGATGTGTGTTGGAAACCGATAGCTTCCTAAGGTGGTTAGCAGAGGAAGATTGACCGATACAGGAAGTATGTAGCGTGTGTGCACGCGGGGGAGGGGGGGGGTGCTAAAATCAACATTTGAATGTAGATCGTACGGGACTTAATATCGATGTAACAATTCGGTGTACATTGTTAGATTTGAACTGAGGACCATGCATATGGGTAATTATTTTGAATTCGTGCCATACTAGGTTTCGAGAAGTTGACATTGACTCAATTTGTTGTGCTATTTTGTAGGTCATATGTTTGGATCCATCCAAAAGTTTTCTCACTACCATGGTGTTCATCATATACATATGAATTTGTATTAAAAAGGTACCGTGGATACAGTGAAATGCGAAATCCACGTTAGAATTGGAGATCGCTATGTAACACACACTAATTCAAATAACTAATTATGTGACACACACTCTAATCCACGTTAGCGTGGATACCGTTTCGATTTTTTCTTCAAATAACTCTAGACTAATTAATTTATAGTATCTCGTTTCGAATGACTAATTATTGCAAGGAAAACACGGGCATGTTAATACATACAGATTCGTTTGTAAATGAAAGAACATTCGTTTGCATTCTCAAATGTAGGCGCACCAGGCAAACCAAGGTCGTGTCGTGGTGGTCGCGTGTGTCGGACGGACGCTTAGCACCCAGCCACCCACCCGCCTCCCTCCCTCCCCCTCCCCCCTCCAAAAAAAGGAAGACAATAAAATAAGTTCGCGCTTCCACGTTTTGGATTGAAATATCTGGCGGCCCCAATTCCAGCCCTGCAAAATCTCCCTTCTCCACTGTCCCCTTCTGCGCCCAGATTGCTCAAATCCCTAATTCGTCGCCAACCCAAGCAAATTTCGAATCGCCCCTTGTCTCGTCTCTTTCCCCACCTCTGTGCCGGACGACGACGACGAAGACGACGGTCGCGCTTCACCACCGCACCGGAGCTACCTCATCTACGCCCTCGTCCACCGCACCAGGTGGTCCACCGACAACGTCGGCTGCCGCAACCGACGTGCCTCACAGACACCAACTTCCACCGCATCAGGTGCTCTTTCCACCGACACCGTCTCCCAGCTCACCGGGGGTACTTCACCGAGCACATCGTCGCGCCTCCGCCCCGAGAGGCCGTTGGGGCTTCACCAACGGTCTCGTCCACCGCATCATAGCGCTCCACTGCCAGTCAAGATCTGCATCCGTGCACGGCCAGCCGACGCCAGCGCATCACCCTCAACGGCTCTAAAGTGACCTGCACTCTAGCTACGCGAGCATGCCCAAACGCCGGCCCGAACTAGGTATCCACACATCACTCCCTTGTGCATTATTCCGACGATGTTTGGATATCCTTTCACTGCTCTCTTATCTTACACGCCTATCCAACTCTGACTTTAACTCTTATTTCTTCTGGAGATATCATCTGAAACAAGCAAATCCATTTTTAGCGAAGCATGACGGCGCTACGGGATCTGGTACACATCCTGCACACCCGTATAACCTTGTAAGTATCTGTCCTTCGGTACAACAGCAAGGTCAATTCCTCTTATTTGATCAGCCATTCGCCGTGTGAAAAATGCAGAGAGGGATGCAAGGAGCACAAGGCCTGCACATCCAAGCAAGTAGTAACTTGGACTTGTATATGGAACATCCCAAGCGCAAGCAGAGCTATAGTGAGCCTGTACAACGAGCTAGCGTAAGTCCCTGCATTTCATTTAGTTTGTACTGGCATTTGTGTATGATTTGTGTGCAGTGGCAGATCCACGAATTCAAGTTACCAGGGGCGAACATTTAACTTAAAAATGAAGGCACTTTCACTCCGGAAATAAACATAACTTGAGAAATGTGAAGCTACATGCACTTTGGAAACCAGCTAATGATCCAAAGTAGTTCAGATTATAAACACTAAATGATGCAAGCACCAAAAAACACAAAATGCAAAATGGTGTACAAGGACTACATACATGGTCTGTACCTTCTACTTTGGAAACCAGCTAATGATCCAAAGTAGTTCAGATTATAAACACTAAATGATGCAAGCACCAAAAAACACAAAATGCAAAATGGTGTACAAGGACTACATACATGGTCTGTACCTTCTTGAATTATTCGTTCTCTGGCTGAAAATATCAAAGTGTAATTGCACCTATAACCAGTGCGCAAACTGCATATCAATATATCTATCCTACACAAGTATGCCAATAGTTTCAAACAATAGATTAGAAAAGTATTTATGCTACATTGTCATGATACGGGGACTTTCTGGTAGATGGCCTCGACGTTTCCTCAAGCCATGAAAATGCACTATAATTTTCTTGTCATCAATGCCTGCAAATCTCTATGTCTCTCTCAACATAGCAGATCATCATTAGACACTAAATCCTTTAATGGGAGCTTGCAAAATGCTTGCATTAGATGCCTCATTAGACACTATATGTTCATCACCAGGAGCATGTCAAATGTTTGCATCAAATCCTTCATTAGCAGTGTGTTCATTAGACACTTCAGGCTCAAGAACAACACGAGCTTGGATGTTTGCACCCGGAACTTGATTAGATTCATCAGATTCAGTCAGTTCCGTATTGATTGGGGGAGTTATAAAATAAGTAGAAATTGGTTTCATTTTCTCATAGATTCCCTACATACAAGTAGTTTTACAACACCGTCAGGTTTAACTATTGGCCAGAAATTGAAGAGTTGAATTAGATATAATGAGGGATGTGATGTACCTGCTCGTTGCGCATGCCACTCTTGCAAGCTGCGACTGTCCGTTTGTGCAAGCTCGAAGCCATGCCCGTGCTGCCGCCGCTGCCTCCCATGCAGGCTACACCTAGGGTTGGATCTTCATCTTCTTGTCCTTTCATTCGCTTGAAGCCCGGCGACCGCCCTCCAACGAGGGCGCGAGGAAGTGCTGTCGGTCTTTCCAGCGGTCGCTAGGTTAGGAGCGAACCAGACTGGAGGCTGGAGCGGATGAATTGGGATTTTTCCTGCTGTCGATCGATATGGGAGGCGCTAGTTTGGGCCGCGAGCCTGCTATAGGGCCCGCCTTGCACTTATGTTATTGGCCTATCCAAATTGAAACATTTTTCTTCATTTCTTACATGGCCTGCTCGTGCGTTGGGACAAAAAAAACTAGCCTGGGCCAACCTGGACGACTCAAACTAGGTGCACACTTTTGAGCCACCCGAGGCGGCCGCCCATACCAGCCCCTGTGGTGGCGTCGCCCCTTTTTGCGTGTATGATAGGGGTAGTGAAAAATATTCCAGTGGCGCTTTTGATTTACCCACAAAATGGTTGAATTGCTTGTTTCTATGAACTCAGTTCGCCAATAATGTGAAGGATGTCAGTCTTTTCATCCTATTGTAGATTGCTTAGATCTTGATATGCCAAAAGTAATCGCATGAAATATATAGTAAAAGCCAGTGTGATGTGTGTAGCTACAACTAGTCTGACTACACGTCCTCATATAACATATGAAGGACGCACCATCTTACCAGATTAACCATTCGACTTACCAATGCAGTGTGGGAAGAAAGAAGTATTGGGACTGCGTATCCAAGCAATTGATGCCATGGACTCCTTCGTACAACCTTGTAAGAGAAAAAGAAGTTGCAGTGTGCTTGTACAAAGAACTAGCGTAAGTTCAGTTACCTGCTTCTCGGAATTTTATTTAGCCACTTATTGCAAAATTGTTCAATTATGTTGCTTGGCTTAATTTAGTTTGCTACTAATTACATAATGCCATAGCATGTTAATCCTATTATAGACTGCGCCTATCTGTGTGTTTGATACTTACTGTTAAGAATTACCTGTTTGCCTGAACTTAAATAGCTACTTGTTTGTTTAACTGCTTTGCTGCTGCAACAATAGGTGATAATGATGTTAATAACTACTTTTCAGCATCGAATTGGAACTCTTTAATTCCTTGTTTGTTTAACTGGTTTGTTGTTATAACTCCCAGTTGAGATGTTTTTCTAACTTCAACTTTTCTGAATCCAATCGGAATTTTAATGGCAAAACAGGTTAGCCCAAGATCAAAGAGCGAGGTCCCCATGGACATTGTATCATCCCACAGCAGTGGCATCAGCCCAATCGTGCATTGTGAATTGCCAACTGCTGATGCTCTAGAGGCTAAACTAGTGGTAGAAAGAGATTCTGCTTCTGCACTTAGATATGAAGTTGACATGTTGAGGAAGCAAACAACACAATCAGTAGCAGTACTCAAGACAACCATTAAATATTTGGTGGATTTCAAAACGAAGCAAGCTGAGACTGACCACATTGTTAAGGTCCTGAAGAAAAAAGGAAATTAAATTCCCACTTGGTAAATCATAGGTGAAATGTTCTTCCATCGTTGAATAACCTTTGTGTTGTTTGTTCATGTAATCAATCAAACCATTTGGTTTATAGATCATGTAATAATTGTTTTTTGTTTTTTGGTTTGTAATTTTATTTGAGCAAAAGTCTTTATTAATTGATAAGACTCGGAGACATTTCAGTTTGATTGCTGTGCCAGACCTACAAATATGCCAATCGGGCTGAATGTGCATTCAGCAATAATAGTAGTATAGATGGACCATAAGTGGCATGCATTGGAAAGGGCCAAGATGTTGTAGTAGCTTGGCTAAAAAAGGATGTTGTTGTAGCAAATAAAAGTACAGCGGCCTGGCTTATGTATGTTAGATGATATTATTGATCCATATACTCTATAAGTGTTTATATGTCTGTTAGTTCTGTATATTCTTGGTTGATTGACTCGGTATTTGAATCTTGATACATCGCTTGTGTACATATCTAAATGGGAGTACACATTATGCTGCGTGTGACATTTGAGTTGGACATGAAGTGTTCCAAATATTCGAATTCACCTTAAACTGGATTCTAGCTTCTAAAATTGAGTATCGGTATTTGTAATCCATATTCATATATGACAGTGGAATACACCTTTGTCGTCCTTTTGAAGATATATAAAAACACATAGAATGATTTAGAAAGGTTCATATAGGAATACAGAATGGATTCGAATTTAGTTGCTAGGGTAAACATGGATGCTTATTGTCCCAAAATTCGAAAGAAGCGGCAAAATGTCCACTCCCACGTCGGCTGCCCGAAGCCAAGTGTTTGGGAGATGGAAATTATTGTCTACCCATTACACGGACAATCCATCGGCCCGATTTCCACTGCTCTAAATAGGGGTAGGATAGTAACTTCAATTAGACGTGACACAACCGCCTCTGAGCCCATTCCGACATGGTGGGCGCCAAACATGGGCTGCAAAACACATTTGATTCAAGCTCGTTCGAAAGACCTCTATTTCTCCCTCCATTTCCCCATTCATACACGGTGGGCAGCAAAACAAACTCGACTCGGCCGAAATCGATGTAGGCAAATATTTTCAATAGGGGCAGGTTTGTAACTTCACTCAGACGTGACACAACTGCCCTACCTGTCAGCCCCGTTCAAACACCATGGGCGCCAACCACCCTCTCCTCGCCTGAAATCGCTCTGGGAAAATATTGGCGAGATGCGAGATTACTGTTGTATACCAACTGAGGAGACATCCAAATTTTAAACGGGAGCTAAGTTCATAAGTTTCCCATATTTTAGACATGAGCGTCCCAAAAACATGGTTCCCCATACCTCTCCCTCCATTTTCCCATTCATACACCGTCCGCACTAGAACACCATCCCCACACCAGCCTCCGTCCGCCAACCCATCCATCGCCTTCGTCCTCCACCACATCCATCGCCGCAGTCCTCCACCACATCCATCACCACCGTCCTCCACCATGCCAGAGCGCCTACCAAGACCGCGTCGTCCACTTCTAGAGATGGACGTTTCTCATCCATGGCGACAGACCAAGAGCCTTGCGTCACGTCCTCTCGCTTCATCGGTGCCGTTGTCCTGTTTGCCGGGGCCGCTCACACAACCTTCTCTTCCACCGCAACAAGACTTATCCCCTGATGCACCCGTCTACCGTCACAGATCTGCTTCAACGCCACCGACATCCATCGCAACCACGATGCCTACACGGCGCCGCAGGAGAGGTGGTACTTCATATCTCCTCAACTTTTTGATCTCAACCAGAAAATAGATCTTAACTTGGTTACTCTACTTTCTTTTCAGCTCTTAGAATTTAGTTCTTAGTTCGAAGCAAACAATGGCTGCTAAATATCATTTCTCCGGTTTCCCCCTTTTATGATCACTATACGATTAGAATACGTGCTTCATGTCATAATAGCACTGCTCGACCCATCAAGCTAAATAAGCTTAGTTGTTCAAATACGAATCTGATATTATTAAAACAGATTCGTTTAATTGGCCATATAAATGTTCCTAAATTAGTTTTGAAAATGCATGTTCGCAGCTCGGGTGTGTATCTCTACAAGGTGCCCATGGTGGGCCGGCCCACCCTGGGATTTTGGGTTGTCCTAGGCCCCGATTCCCCTCTGTTCTGCTGTGCACTTCCGATCTCTACTCACCCCCAGCTGCCTGCCTCGCCGGTGACTTGCCGTCCCCGGACGACATGAGTTTAGGAGGAGACGCCGAACTAACAGGAGGTCAGGAGCCGCTCGCCCAACAGCGTCACCGCTGCCCGGGCACGCCGCCGTGCCTACCTTCCCAGTCCGTTCAGGGCTCAGGTGTGCAGCACCCACTAAGACAACCCGATTTATCCTGAGATAAGTCCTCAACACTCAGCAGCCACTCCTCATCACCCATTTTCTAATTGATTCATTACTCATTAGGCAGGACTGTCATTAGGGTTTGTTGTGTGCTAAGTGCTACCTACACTTAATGGTTCATATGTATTTCGGTAATCTTTAGTATATGTAAAGTTCATAGGGTTTTCAAAATTCCGGCCCTAGGAACAGACACTAGTCATTTTGGCTTGTTGGTCATAGTGACATTGACCTAGATTACTACTACAAGCCAGGTTTGTTGACAATTTTACTTGTCTTTCTTACTCATTCGATATAATATCCAATTATTCTGTCGATTAGTTGCAAACAATAAGTGCTAGACAAACTTCTTGATTCAGAATTTGGATGGTCTCTTACTGCAGTTACAATTCTACATACTTGTCCTAGTAAGCTCACAAGTAAATGATTGATTCACTACATCTACGCTTGCCTTGTCATATTTGTTGTCAATATTCATTTAGGGTGGATCACCCTGTTTCTAAATACTGCAACCGTAGACATGAGTGAATAGTTTTTCTCTGTGTGATCTCTTCCATCATGTGTGGGCAACTAACACTGCATTGTATAGAAAGAAAGTGTCATTTCCAGCTTTTACATAGGCTTCAATCTTTTACATGGAATACAATCTGCCTACTTTATTTGTGTCGCACTACCAACACTCCACCCTTGAAGCTAAACATTATGCCACTCATAATTCCTTAGTTTATTTGTTCAAATACGAATTTCATATGATTCTAATGTTCCTACTTCAGTTTTGAAATGTGTGTCTTCCATTTATAAAGACATAAGGGGTTTGTATTTCCGTGTGTGTCTGGTCAGCACGGTTGGGGGGTCAACTTTGCATATGCAGGGGTTTATAGGGAGACATTCTTCGAGTTGAATCCGCAATGCATTCCATAGATAATCTGACTACTTTTTATGTTTTCATGAATCTCAGATTCTGAATAGCATCATAATGATTATGAGCATGCGCGCATGAAAAGAATAAAGCAGAACAATGCCATGGCTGTCAAACTTGGCATTAAGGGACTGAAATCAAGTCTGGATGCAATGCAATGCAAACGCTCTCCACCTACAGATTCATGCTCAGAATATGATCCTAACAATGATTCTGAGCTAGAGGGAGACCTAAGTCAATGTAGCTCCCTAGTGGAGGAGTCAGAGGAAGATGCCCTATCTTATTGACCCATCAAGGTGCTTGCTCTAACTTTCCAAGGTTATATTTGTCACACATATCTTGCAACTGATGCTTTGCATTGCTTCTACTTTGTTGAACTACCATTAGCTTAGTTTACACATCGTGTATGTGAATACGCCCCGCCTATCCATTTTCAGTACATATTCCATCTGTCATCATACCATATTTATCCATTCAAATGTTGTTCTTGTGTATCACACGTTCAAAAGGAAGAGGGCAATTGCTAATCGTGGAGGAGCACAAGCAAATTATTTGGAAAAGGTAGTGGCACCTGATAAATCAAATAGCCCATTAGGTGTAGTTGCAATATCACCTGACCCACAAAACACCCCAACTCTAGTAGACTCTAGCCCTACTACACAGGTCATTTCTGATGTCCCAAATCAGCAGACCCCAACTGCAGCAAACATTATGATTATGCCAGTTGACATAGCACCAGCTCTACGACGCAAAACCCCCATTCCAGCAAAGAGTACACCAAATCCAGTTGCCAAATCCCTTTTCGAACCAGAGAGAGCCCCAATTGCAGCAAATAGGACCCCTATTCCATTTCTTCCCAGTTTAGAAGACAAAGCTTATATTGTTGTCAGGAACTTTGCGCGCATCTTTCCTTCATGGAAAGATTATACCGCAGACACAGAACAATTTCCAGTCTTCCTCCGCAACTTACGCGTAAGTAATGTACTAATGTTATTCATGGCCATTGCTACATATGTTTCTGCTGACAGAAGACACAAGCTTTCATTCTTTTAAATAGGCGAGGACCAAACTGGATTGTGAAGAAGAGCAAGGGTTGGTTGCGCTTTTCAAGCACTCATTGATGAAGTATCATTCCTACCTGAGGCAAGCGCACTTTGATGGCAAGCGTCTAAACGAAATTTCTGTAAAGTCTCCAGTGCTACATTTATCCGACGGTGACTGGAATAATCTTGTTACACATTGGTCTCGGCTGCAGCATAAGGTACTATCTATGATATCACATCGCAATTTGAACTACATTTCTGCATTTGCCTTAACGTCTCACTTGTACAACTGTTAGCAGAAGAACATTCATTCTCAAGGGACCACCGAATCTCCCAACTATACTGCACACTGCATTGCTCTTGTGAGTACCTCTTGCCCTGTATGACCATACTTACTTTCATAGCTGTTTGATTATGTAGCATCACTACACATGTTATCCTCGTTATCATCCATTTGGTGGACATTATAAGATCCGTATGGACTCTTACATAAATTTAGAATCAACCCAATGCTTTTGAAGAGGTTTAGCTCTGCAGTCCTCTTGTAAGGACTGAACATCGTCTATCACTATACTTACATTAACAGCTACTCCCCCGTCCCATAATATAAGAACGTTTTGTACAGTACACCAGTGTTCAAAACACTCTTGTATTATGGGAAGAGGGATTGGTTCATTATGTAGCATTCTGCATCTTATCTCCCTCGCCCAGAATTTACAAAAAAAGATCAGATCTATATTTAATCTTACCAAAAAGTAGAATACACAGACAATGCCAGTACAAAAGTGTAGCCCATTGCTCTTGTCAGTACATTTTGTCCTATAATGCTTGTACTTCCAGGGATTGGTTGTTGATTATGTAGCATCAATCTTCATGTTATCTTCATTATCCTCTATCCCTTCTAGTATTATCATATCTATAATTACTCTCTACAAAATGTAGAGTACAGGCAATGCTTATGAAGAAGATTCTGTGCTGAAATTCTTGAGTTATCCTTCCCTTGACATGGAGAAGGGCATTAAAAAGCTGGTGTTAACTATTAATGTAAGTTAGTCCTTCTAAAGCCTTTACCCTCAACTGCAGTTTAATTTGCTCATACTCCCTATCATTTACTGTTGTTTAGTTTGCTGTTTCTACCAAAATGCATGTTTGCAAGAACCGTAAGTTCTAAGTTTTACTTGTAAAACCAAATTCGTTATTCATACCATGCACATTACTCAATACTCCCTATATGTATGCTTGTTTTTCTGGATCTATAATCCAGTGTGTGGTGAAGCAGCCCACATTTGCACCTTGTCATCTCCTGTTTTATCTTACTGATGTGGCTGATGATATGAACAACATGCCATGCACATTAACCAAAAATAGATACAATGATTTTCTTTGCCCTTCATCTATGCTTGTTATGTTGACATGGTAATCCAGTAGTGTGGTGAAGCTCCCCGCATTATGAACAATGCCAAATTATGCTATTGATATTTTGAACTTACTCTTTATTTTCTAATTTGAAATTGGATGGAATTGACAGCATAGTTATCATCTTTGTTTATACACGTGCAAAACCTGTCATCTCTCTGCTTTGTTTTAGGGTGATATACCTGATGGCATGCACAAGTCTGCTGAAGGCTGTGAGACAAACCTAACATATATTGCAGCAAAGAAGGTAAAACATCTTGATGATAGCGAGACAACCCCAAAGTCTGGTCTTGATGCAGTGTTCAAGTTACTTGAGACTAGCAGTCAGAGAAGCTCACCGAATTCGTTGTCTGAATTAGTTCGACTTCTTCAGTCCCAAGTTCTAGCAGAAAGGCATTTTGCAACTCAACTTTGACTTGAAGTCCCATCTCTAAGAAAGATTGCGGAGAACACCGATGAGAACCTCATCGCTAAATAGCTACACCTAGAAGCTATGATCGACATGCTAGGCCGGTCTCACAGCCTTGCTCGGCAGCTTGTGCAGCAGTTCCCGCGTAAGGCTAACCTTTCTTCAACTGTCTTGGAAGTGGTCTCGGTTCAGAATTATTTTGTTACGCTGCAATGGTGCCCAGTTTTTGTAATATGCTTCTTCGTTGCGCATTATGATCACTGGTGGCGAACTTCGATGCCCAGTGGATGTAATATACCATTAATCCTTTATTGTATAGTGTAGGTTTATGCTTAGTTACTATGGCGTAATTTCTTTATTGTATAGAGTAGGTTTGTTCTTAATTCCTACTAGTTACTACCATCATTCGCTATTTGAAAAAAAATCAGATGCAGTCGACCGGGCCGAAACATTCGCCTCTAACGGGCCTAGTGTTTAGCGGGCCACAATTGGGCCAACCTGCATCTTTCATGGGACCGAATCATTGGGGCCTTCACACTTTGCGCGAGGCCCACAGCTTACACCGGCCTATATTTTAGTTGGGCCATTTGTGGACCCAGCGCTTAGTTTGGCCCAGGTAGCGTTGGGCCATTAACAGGCTGAATATTGTACTGGCCTGTTACTGCCCAGATGAAACCATGGGCCTTTAGTAGGCCGAAATGCATATTGGGCCTCAATTTTCACTAGTCATCGACGGGCCTTCAGCAGGCTGAAATGTAGTCGGGGCCTTTTTGGGCCCAGTTATATCACGGGCAGTTACGAGGCCAAAACATATCTCGGGCCTTAGTTGGCCCATTGATATCATGGGCCTTTAAGATGCTGAAAGCTTAGTACAGACATCAACGGACCGAATTATGTGACAGGCCTTTAACATGCCCAAAGTCACGTTGGGCTTAACTGTTGCCACCTTTATCACGGGCCGTTAGTGGGCCTGATGTCTTGTCGGACCATATATGGCCCATGGGTAGCACGGGCCATTCCCAGGCCGAAAGTCACACCGGGCTGAAATGGGCCCATGTCTACATCGGGCCTCTAACATGCCGAAAGTCACTGGGCTGTAATTGGGCCCAAATATTCGGCGAACAATTAACGGGCCAGATCTAGGTTCGGGCCGTAAATGGGCCCAAATATTCGGTGAACAATTAACAGGCCAGATATGGCTTCGGGACGTAAATGGGACTTTATTAAGCAGGCCGGTATTGGGCTGGCCCACTAGTACCTGAGTAAGTACTACGGGCCTTTGACCGGGCCAGCCTTTTTAACCTGTATGGGCCTCTGTTGGGCCGTGCCACGTGTCGATGTATCATAGGCGGTTTGGGTCCAATGAGTGGATGACATCTGTCCCAACGGTGAGCCGACACGTGTTTCCTCCAGCCAATGATGATTTTACACATGGAAAATCCCCATTGGTCGGGGCTGTTAACGGGTTATCGAATCCAAAACCGGACCCGATAGCTTAACAGTGTTCCATTACGGTGGATGCCACGTGTCGGTCACCCTAGACGAAAGCACTTCTGTGACGCGCGATTTATTGTCATGGAAGTGGACACTTCCGTGATGATAATTTTGGTAATGTCATGGAACACTTCTACGACAGCACAGGTATGACTATCTTGATTCTGTCATAAATTTTTCATGGATGTACATGCATGACAGAAAACATGACCTACTGTGACAAACATGTATCATCACGAAAGTGTATTTTTTTGTAGTGCAACTCAAGATCGTGAGTGGGGTAGTTCATTTCGCTGGGCTTCAGCTGATGAGAGGTATAAGCCATAACTTTCTTCTTTTGCATTAACACAGCGCCAAGACCTTGCAAGGAAGCATCACAGAAAACTTCGAATGGCTTGGATTCACCAGGAGGAGTCAAGAGAGTAGCTATGACCAGCTTCTCTTTGAGGGTGTTGAAAGGAACGTCACATTCAGGTCTCCAAACATACTTGACATGATTTTGGAGGAGGTTTGAAAGAGGCTTTGCAATCTTAGAGAAATTCTCAATGAATCTTTGACAGTAGCTTGCAAGCCCAAGAAAACTGCGGAGCTGCTTGACATTTTGAGGAGGTTACCAATTCATAATTGCAGACACCTTCTCGGGATTAACAGCGATGCCTTTGGCAGAGATGATATGACCAAGGTAAAGAACTTCATCAAGCCAGAACTCACACTTGGAAAACTTTGCATAGAATTGATGCTCTCTGAGTTTGTCGAGCACCAATCTCAAATGCTTGGCATGATCCTCCTTATTCTTGGGAAAGACCAAGATATCATCGAGATGCACCAGGACGAAATCATTTGCGTATGGGTTGAAGATGAAGTTCATCATGCGAGAGAACGTTGGAGGAGCATTGACAGAACGAAAGACATGACAGTATATTCATAAGAACCATAGCTTGTTCTGAAAGCTATCTTGGGGATATCTTGTTCATGAATGCGAATCTGATGATAACCCATACGGAGGTCAAGCTTGGAGAATACTTTGGACCCTTTTAGTTGCTCGAATAGCTCATTGTTGTTGGGAAGTGGATACTTGTTCTTAATTGTCTTCTTGTTCAATGGACGGTAGTCAACACAGAGTCATTCCGTTCCATACTTCTTCCGGACAAAAAGAACACCACAACCCCATGGAGATGAACTCGGTCTGATCAGACCCATACACTCTTGTTCATCATGTTGTTTTTTCAACTCCTTCAACTCCTCTAGTCCAAGCTTGTAAGGACGCTTGCAAACAGGTTCTGTGCCAGGCTCAAGATCGATAACAAATTCAACTGGCTGGTGAGGAGGCATTCCCGAAAGCTCTTCTGGAAAGACGTCTTGATATTCAAAAATGATTGGAATCTGAAAGATGGCATTGAACTCGCCCTTCTCATTAAGGGAAAACAGTCGAATGGTTTCGTCACGAGCGGCATAGATGATCACATCCTCAGAAGAGTGTGTCAATTGAATTTCCCTAGAAGCACAATCAAGCTGAGCCTTGTGCTTAGAAAGCCAGTCCATGCCGAGAATTAGATCAATATCCGAGTCACCAAGAACAATTGGAGAAGACAGAAATTTATAGTTGCCCATCTTGATAACGGAATCCCGAACGAATACTCGAGAAGACATTTGTCGAGACGGAGAAACAGTAGACAAAGGTCTCGGCAATACTTGAGTAACCAAATCATGCATAGCCGCAATAGGTCTTGAAATGAAAGAATGTGAAGCACCAGAATCGAATAAGACTTCTGCAGGAAAGTCATTAACACGAAGATTACCCATGATCACTTCTGAATAATCCTCTGCCCAAGGTGCATTCATCATGTTCACCTTAGCATGCTTGGTATTACGCTTGACCACTGCATTGCTTGAAGATATCACAGGAGGTGGAGGCGGAAGGCTCCTTTGGTTGAAGCACTTGTTTGCATAGTGCCTTTTCTGCTGACACTTGTTGCAAGTAACCTCTGAGAGCGGACGATGATAAGGAGCACTTGACCTTGGAGTTTGAGACTGAGCTTTGTTTTGATAGCCTGGGTTGGGTGGGTGGGAAGATCCATTGCCACCTTTGCTCTTTTGCTGGTAGGGCTGATGAAACGGAGGAGGAGGCAACCAGAACTTCTGTTGCTTTGCTGCCACTTGTGGTTAAGAAGAAGACTGAACTGCATCCCTGAATCTCTTCTTAGAAGCCTCACACTTGAGCTGAGCAGCTTCGTGCTATAGTGCCATGTTATAGAATTGATCGAACTTAGTCGGCTCAAGAAGCACGAGAGCTAACTGCAAATCTTCTGTGAGGCCACCTCTGAATTGATAGATCATACTCTTTTCGTTAGGAACGTCTTCTTTAGCGAAGCGAGCAAGTTTCTGAAACTGGATATTGTATTGGTACAAGGACATGCTGCCTTGCTTGAGATTGCGGAACTCCTCACGCTTGCTCTCAGCCACACTTGGTGGAATGTGATGAGCTTTGAAGTCTCGGCGGAAATCATCCCAGGTAATCACACGACCTCCTCTGGAATCTCTGTATTGTTGAAACCACTCAGCAGCTTGGTCCTTGAGTTGAAACAAAGCAAACCTGACAAAGTCCTCAGGCCTGACATTGCTATATTCAAAATGCTTGCAGATATCCACGAGCCAATCATCAGCGTCTGTGGCCTCGACACATTTGCTGAAAGACTTCGGCTGGTTTGCGAGGAACTGGTTGAGGGTAGCAAACTGATGCTGATTGTTGCCTTGGCCTTGATTTCCTTGGTTGCCTTGACCTTGGCTACGCTCTTGCAAGAGTTGCAAAAGCATCTGAGTGTTGGCGTTGGTGGCTGCCATGACAGCTTGCCATGCCTACGGAGGTGAAGGTGGTGGCGGATTCTGACGCGTTGGAGGAGCCATCCTGAAGAGGGTGACATCCGTTAGAATCTTGGTAAACAGATAGACAAGCTGAATCAATGGATCGAAATTGCAACATATAGTCTCACAATAAACATTCGAACAAGGATGAACAAATGAATTCCAAAGTAAATCATCACACGTTCGTTAAGGTTGATAAGCCACTTAGACAAAGGTAGATGAATAAAGCAACAAGGTATGGATATGAACAAATAAGTGGTAAGAATTACCCAATCACAAACTAAATATCTGCGGGAAGAAATACTAGAGCTACATGAATTCCCACCTATAAAACTCCCGAAACTTTCTCGTTATGCAATCAGGTGTTGGGGATAGAGGGGAAGCATAATATCTCACCCAAACTAACAACTCCTACATCCAGATGTATCCATCCTTCAACACATAACCAAGAAACCTTCGGAAATCATGTACCTCAACCTTCGAAAAGCATCCATTATACGAGTTATGGCAATACTCCCGAACTCCCGCCCCAGTACTGGGTGGCGTCGAGGTTATCTCACCAACAACTGCATAAAAGAGATTTTCGATGTCGACGAACTCAGGTATTCGAGAACTGCAACGATAAAATTGTGACGACAACACCTCGGAGCTCAACTCCCCGGGACACTGCCACAACCCCTAAATGTCAGGAGGCACCAAGAACAATGTTCTCGTCACAAGACTATCAGAAATATTCCAAGATACCCGTGTGATCCTAAAAAAAATTCATGAAATTATAGGAGAGGAGAGTCAAAACTTCTACCTCAGGGGCCTCACCAGAGCGACGAAAGGGCCGAGGAGTAAAAATAATCCTACTCTCCGATATATATAATCCTAAGACTCAAAACATTTTGTTCTAGACTCAACAACGTCAGCGATTCGATCAAGCAGGGGGCTCCTAAGTCGGGGATGGCTCTGATACCAACTTGTAACACCCACAATACAGCTATATTTTCCATGTGTCGGGGCACGACTTAGAGGCATAGCCGCATGGTAGGTTTGTTGCAAGAGGGGTAATGTTCACACAATCCCATGTACTGAATAAGAAAGGGATAAAGAGTTGGCTTACAATCGCCACTTCACATAGTACATAAATAATTCATACATCATCCAAATACAATCAAAGGTTCCACTACGAAACCAAAATAAAGGAAGACAACCCCAAATGCTAGATCCCCGATGGTCCCAACTGGGCTCCACTACTGATCATCAGGAAACGAAACATAGTAATGACCCAGATCCTCGTTGAACTCCCACTTGTGTTCGGTAGCATCACCTGCACTGGTATCCTCGGCACCTGCAACTATTTGGAAGTATCCGTGAGTCACGAGGACTCAACAATCTCTCACCCGCGAGATCAAGACTATTTAAGCTTATGGGTAGGAAAGGGTAGTGAGGTGGAGCTGCAGCAAGCACTAAGCATATATGGTGGCTAACTTATGGAAATAAGAGCGAGAAGAGAAGCAACGCACGGTCGAGAAGCTAGAAGTGATCCTGAAACTACTTATGTTCAAGCACAACACAAGATCGTGTTCACTTCCCGGACTCCGCCGAAAAGAGACCATCACGGCTACACACATGGTTGATGCATTTTAATTAAGTCAAGTATCAAGTTCTCTACAACTAGATATTAACAGATTCCATCTGCCACATAACCACGGGCACGACTCTCGAAAGTTTATACCTTGCAGGGGTGTCCCAACTTAGCCCATCACAAGCTCTCACGGTCAACGAAGGATATTCCTTCTCCCGGGAAGACCCGATCAGTCTCGGAATCCCAGTTACAAGACATTTCGACAATGGTAAAACAAGACCAGCAAGACCACCCGACTGTGTCGACAAATCCCGATAGGAGCTGCACATATCTCGTTCTCAGGGCACACTGGATGAGCAATCCGTACAACTAAAAGCAGCCCTCAAGTTTCCCCGAGGTGGCGCTGCAAGGGGCTCTAGTTTGGACCAACACTTAGAGGAGCACTGGCCTGGAGGGGTTAAAATAAAGATGACCCTCGGGCTCGCGAAAACCCAAGGGAAAAGGCTTAGGTGGCAAATGTTAAAACCAAGGTTGGGCCTTGTTGGAGGATTTTTATTCAAAGCGAACTGTCAAGGGGTTCCCATAACACCCAACCATGTAAGGAACGCAAAATCAAGGAACATAACACCGGTATGACAAAAACTAGGGCGACAAGAGTGGAACAAAACACTAGGCAAAAGGCCGAGCCTTCCACCCTTTACCAAGTATATAGATGCGTTAAAATAAATAAGATATATTGTGATATCCCAACATATGCATGTTCCAACATGGAACAAACTTCAACTTCACCTGCAACTAGCAACGCTATAAGAAGGGTTGAGCAAAACGGTAACATAGCCAAACAACGGTTTTCTAGGAAGGTGGCTTAGAGGCTTGACATGGCAATATGGGAGGCATGATATAACAAGTGGTAGGTAACTAGCAAGCAAAGATAGAAGTGATTTCGAGGGTATGGTCATCTTGCCTACAATGTTCTTAGGGTTGTCGAAAGATTGATCCTCAAACATCTTGCCTGATGCTAAATATGGCAAGAACAAGTTCATAGGATGCATGGATCACTAGCAACAACCATGGAAATATTGATTAACATGTTAACATGCTGCCAGGAACATTTTATAGCAAAAGTCGAGCAAGCAAAAGGCAAGCTAGAGCACTCCATAATTGAAAAGGGGGCATGAATGGATAGAGGATAACCACATGTTCAAACCATCCTTACTGAAGTATATCAATATAAGCATTTATCTCACGGTAGCATCAAGTTTACATGGCATCAAAATAACAGGAGGAAAAGGACTTAGCAAAAACCTAAGTCCCTGAAAACGGCAACATTGTGGAGCCTACTTTGCATGCTTGTGCTAGTCACCACATAGATTAAAAAATGCAAGACTTGCACCTCTGTAAAGAAGGCATGTTGTAGTTCAAACACATGTATAACTCCTGCTCATGTGATGCACACATCAAATGCAAAAAAATGACAAATCACCATGTTCTGATAAGTACCAGTAGTTAACATTTTATAGCACTGTTGCATCAATGAAAATGGCACAATAATGGACAGTAACATGCATGTAAATGTGTCTAACATGAAGAGCTCAATGATACGAACATTTTGACATATCATATCCATGATTTGGAGCCACGGTCACCTAGACATGAAATGTAGGAGGCATAAAAATGTTAGGGTTCAAGGACTTAGACGAAAATTACCCCCCAAATTCCAGATCTAGGGTTTCGCACGTAGATCGAGGATGGCTGGAATTGACGCTGGAGTGGAGGAAGGAGGAGGACGGAGATTCACCAGAGGAGGGGCCGGCGAGGGTCGGGGGCGCCGGATCCGGTCCGGCCCGACCGGATCCGCGGCGAGGCGGTGGCGATCGCGGCCGCGGAGCTTGGCTGCGGGCGCACACAGTAGTGGCGACGCTTCGTGTCGAGGCGCGCGACGGCGGTGGCGGTCGGCGATGGCTGGGTGGCGGCCGGAGGTGACGAGCGGCGC
Source organism: Triticum dicoccoides (assembly GCF_002162155.2). NCBI lineage: Eukaryota > Viridiplantae > Streptophyta > Magnoliopsida > Poales > Poaceae > Triticum > Triticum dicoccoides. The sequence continues at coordinate 481,245,235 of NC_041388.1, forward strand.
GGCGGAGCGACGGGGTCGGGCGG
>NC_041388.1:481245753-481339862 GCF_002162155.2 Triticum dicoccoides
CGGTGAGCGGGCCGGGAGGGCTCGACCCGGGCTTCGGCGGGCCGACGGCGGAGCGGGACAGGTGGTGGCGCGGGATTCGTCGGGCGGCGGCGGCGGACGCGTCCGGCGCCTCCTGACGTGTCCGGTGGTGTCGGGGGAGGCTAGACTAGGGTTAGACTGTGATTTTTCGGGGGCAGACACATATATATAGGTAGATGGAGGTAGGAGTGTCCAAATGAGGTGCTATTTTCACCCACACGATCGTGATCCGACGGCGGAGAACAATGAGGTGGTTTAGATGGGTTATTGGGCTGTTTTGGAGGGGTGTTGGACTGCAACACACAAGGGGCTTTTGTGGTTACCCGGTTAACCGTTGGAGCATCAAACAGCCTCCAAATGGAACGAAATTTGACTGGCGGTCTACCAGTGGTGTACCAAGGCCACTTGGCAAATATCGGTCCATTCCGAGAACATTTAACACCCACTCATGAAAAGAGACAAGAGGGGTCTGCCGGTGCATGTGGGAGTGTCGGATTGCGAAATGGACAACGGGGAAAATGCTCGGATGCATGAGACGAACACGAATGCAAATGCGATGCACATGATAACATGATATGAAATGCATGACATGAACAAAAATGCAGAACAAAAGACAAAACCCAACCACGAAGGGAATCTCATAACTTAAAGCCGAAAATGGCAAGAGTCGGAGTTACAAATATGGCAAGTCACATCTGGGGTGTTAGAACGTTCATTGCAAAGTTCACAAGGATGGTGAAAAAAATTACATCTTTCAGCACAATCATCTAGCCTTTCTTGCAACTTTTTCATTTCAAAATATTTATGCTTCATACAAAATCTATCTTCCCTTTTTGGTGTGAAAATGCATTCCCAACTCACTCCGCAAAAATTGACATGCTTATAAGAAACATTTTTGTCATGACTTGTGCAACAATCATTAGCATTTTGGATATTCTAAGAATTTATACTAACAACATTGCAGTTATTCTCATCATTCAAATATTTTGTGCCAAACATTTTATTGACTTATTTTTCCAACAATTGAGCACAATTTTCCGAACCATCACTTTCAAGAAAGATATTATAAAGATGATGCATAACATGATGCAACCTCAATTCCATTTTTTTGTAGTTTTCTTTTTATAAACCAAACTAGTGATAAAACAAGAAACTAAAAGATTCAATTGCAAGATCTAAAGATATACCTTCAAGCACTCACCTCCCCGGCAATGGCACCCGAAAAGAGCTTGATGTGTACTACACAAATTTATTCTTGTAGACACGTGTTGGGCCTCCAAGCGCAGAGTTTTGCAGGACAGTAGCAATTTTTCCTCAAGTGGATGACCTAAGGTTTATCAATCTATGAGAGGTGTAGGATGAAGATGGTCTCTCTCAAATGACCCTGCAACCAAATAATAAAAAGTCTCTTGTGTCCCCAACACACTAAATACAATGGCAATTTGTATAGGTGCACTAGTTCGGCGAAGAGATGGTGATAAAAATGTAATATTGGTGGTAGAAATATATTTTTATAATCTGAATAAATAAAAACAGCAAGGTAGCAAATAGTAAACGGGTATAAAAACGGTATTGCAATGCTTGAAAATGAGGCCTAGGGTCCGCACTTTCGCCAGTGCAATCTCTCAACAATGCTAGTATAATTGGATCATATAACCGTCGCTCAACGTGCAATGAAGAATCACTCCAAAGTTCCTATGTAGCGGAGAACATAAGACGGAATTGTTTGTAGGGTACGAAAGCACCTCAAAGCTATTCTTTCCGACCAATCTATCCTAGAGTTCGTACTAAAATAACACAAAGCTACTCTTTCCGATCGATCTATACAAGAGTTCGTACTAAAATAACACCAAAGCAAATTCAGATTCATAATATTCAATCCAACACAAAGAACTTCAAAGAGTTCCCCAAGATTTCTACCGGAGAAACAAAGACAAGAACGTGCATCAACCCCTATGCATATATTACCCCAATGTCACCTCGGGAATTCGCGATTTCAGTGCCAAAAGATATATCAAGTGAATCAATACGATACCCCATTGTGACCACGAGTATTCAATTGCAAGACATATATCAAGTGTTCTCAAATCCATAAAAGTATTCAATCCGATAACAACGAAATCTCAAAGGAAAAAACTCAATTCATCACAACAGGATAGAGAGGAGAAAACACCATATGATCCGACTATATTAACAAAGCCCGCGATACATCAAGATCGTGACATCTCAAGAACATGAGAGAGACAGAGAGAGAGAGAGGGAGAGAGAGAGATTAAACACATAGCTACTGGTGCAAACCCTCAGCCCCAAGTCCCTCCTCATCGCGGGGGCTGTCGGATGGTGAAGATGGCCACCGATGATGATTTCCCCCTCCGGCAGATTGTGGGAAAGGGTCTAGATTGGTTTTCGGTGGCCACAGAGCCTTGCGGGGCGGAACTTCTGATCTAGGTTAACCCTGATGGTTTTTGGAATATTTGGGAATTTATAGGGCGAAGAGGGGGTGCGGGAGGCCACCAAGGTTGGCACAACTCACATGGGCACGCCTTGTCCCCCAGGGGCGCCCTGGTGGGTTGTGCCCCCCTCGGGGCACCCCCGGGTGCTTCTCTAGCCCACTAGTGCTTTCTGGTCCATAAAAAAGGCACAAAAAGTTTCACGGTGTTTGGACTCTGTTTGATATTGATTTCCTGCGATATAAAATACAAGCAAAAAACAACAACTGGCACTAGGCACTGGGTCAATAGGTTAGTCCCAAAAAATGATATAAAGTTGCTATAAAATGATTGTAAAACATCCAAGAATGATAATATATCAGCATGAGTACTTCATAAATTATAGACACGTTGGAGACGTATCACCTCATCAAGCCGAACACTGCATCGACCATCAAACCCCCGGACACTGTTAAACGAGTCCGGTATACTCTGCAGAACGACAACTCGGTGCATCCAGAGCTGGACTAGCAGCTTCACCTCCGTCGATCGCCCCATCTAACCGTGGTATATGTACCGCGTGTGCATAACTACACACTTAAAATACCTTGGGCAACGATGGAGGCACAATCGGGCAGGGTCTATAGCCCGGCTTAACCCTATTTTGCCCTCAACCCCTTCCTTTTTCTTCCTTTCTTTCCTCCTATTATAGGTTCATTAAAACCTAATCACCTGACGGTCGCACAAGGGATCTTTCATAGGCCCCTTCTATACACGCGATTGTTGATTTCTCCTCTCAAAGGATTCGGCACCAAGGCGACAGCAACGTAGACGTGCGGTAGGGTGTCAATGGAATCTTCAAGAATACCTTTTCTTTTTTCGGCCCTCTATACAGCTTCCCCTTGGTTACAAATTCTCGGCATGTAAAATAGCCTTGATCTCTATGGCATAGCACATTTTGACGTATCAATCGGATTATAATGGAAACAGTTTTTCACCAACCCCTATTCAGTATTGGTTTATTTCATAAATCTGTATTCCTTCTTTGCGCCAGATTGCCATATATACTTTGGTACGGCTTAAATGCCAGGAGTTCTATTCGGCCACACATATTTTCAAAAAGTCCAAACACTTCTAGAGTATACTTCGGCGTCCCGAATATTGCATTATATGAATCAGCTCTGAATCATGTCTTTGGTCAATAGTTGGGTTGCCCGGCTCCTGTGATTACTACCTTATGTTCTCCTTGTTCGGCTAGGGTAGTAAAGGGAGAACTACTGCGATTGTGTGTCTGGTTCATCCGGTGAAACACCTCAGTAGAGAAAGCCAAAAACTGACTGTTATGATAAGACAAGAGCTGGTTGGCAATTAGGCGACTTGCTATAAATCTCTTGCGATTTCTTCCGTATTATACGAAGGACTAGCCTCCGTCCAGTCATGCGCCTCAGGCATCCCAGTTCAAATAGCTGCATATGCACCAGGGGATACTACTTAGTCCCACCATCAAACTCCTATGGCTAAGTGAAAGTGATAAAGCCGCATAGTCTGATTTCCTGGTTCGCTGCGCAGACACCTCCTTTACGAACCAAGACGTTGGGTCAAGTGTGATTGTGTGCTATTCCGAACACCCCTGTAACATCTATGTGGGGGCTGAAGCCGACGACTGGCAAACTCTCAGAATTAAAAAAACGTCTGCATAGGAGGAAAGTAATTTCCGATAAAAGCATACATATATTACAGGCCCTGGTTCATAATACAGCCAGGATAAATATATTACATTCACTCAAACATGATATCCTTTGAGCATTGGCCCTCAACTATTCAGGCACCCTCTAGGACGTTGTTAAAATACCGCTCCGGCTTGCAGTGACCCTTTCCTTCGGGTGGGCCCTCAGTCGCCATGAAGGTGGCTTTCATCTTTGTCCAGTGCATCTTGACACGGGCAAAGGCCATCCGTGCACCCTCTATGCATATCGAGCGCTTTACAGCTTCAACTCGGGGTAGTGTGTCAGCGAGTCGCTTCACCAGGCCGAAGTAGCTGCTAGGAATGGGTTCGGTTGGCCAAGCCGGACTATGACTTCCTTCATGGACAAGCCGGAAATCCTATGCAGCTCCGCCAGTTGCATCATCTGGTTGTTCAATAGTGTCGGATGCTCCAACGCCAGGAACTGTGACCCGAAGAGCTTCTCCATTGTGTTCCCCTCCTGGGCCCGGAAAAACTGTGTGGCGTCGGCAGCACTCTTCGGAAGATCCGCAAAGGCGTCTGGAGAACTCCACAGTCGGATGAGCAAGGCATATCTTTGACCGCAAAATATACTATGCAAAAGAAAGGGCTTACCAGCCGCTATCTGTTCGGCCTGCCGGATCTCCTCCCGAGCCGCGACTTGGTCCGCGCCTCTTTGGCCTCTTGGAGACCCTTGGCGAGATCACTCGCTTGGGCCGCACTCTTCTCCTCCAAGGCCTCGCACTTGCCGATGGCGCCCTTCAACTCTTGCTCTACGTCGGCCACCCTCTCCTCGTGCTGGCGGCGGGTGACCTGTTCGGTCTTTAAATCCGCAGCCACTTTATCAGCGGTCGCTTTGCTCGCTTTCACCTGCTTCTTTGCTTGGGCGAGGGCACTCTTGAGGGTCTCGACCTCGGCCGCGCTACCTGCAATCATAATCATAGAAGTGCATGAGCTTAACTCTGAATTTGCATATCACTTCGGGCATATAAGAGTTCTCTTAAACATACCTTGCGCCTCATCGAACCGCTTGTTAATGTGGTCAATCTCATCATCAGCCAGCTTTAGCTTCCGATTGAGTTCGGAAACTTCAGTGGCCTAGGCGGTCGCCGCCAACAGGGAAGCCTATTATCCAATAGACAAGTACGTCACCTTCTGCGATAACTACTCGATCCTCTGTTCGGCCTTTTCACACCGAACAGAGTCTCGGGGGCTACTATCTATATACATGTATATTTCCTTCATATGAAAAGCGTCTAAGGGTATTACGTCGCATACCTCGAAGCCTATTAGCAGGCTGGTGAAAGCTTCATTCAGCCCGCTCTTTGCAGACTGAACCTTCTCAACCACCGCACCCATCAGGATGTGGTGCTCCTCCACGATGGCAGCACGTCGTAGTGCCTCCACCAGAGTATTCGGCGCCTCCAGATTAGTGGAGGTCGCCATCGGAGTCGACGCTCCCCCTCCTTCTAAGGGGGTTGCTCGCTCGATTCTGGAGCCGTATGGGACTCCTGAATGAAGTCCGGCTGGGGCCCGGGCTGGTCAGGGTCCCCGTCGTCTGTCGCCATGGGGGTTGCACCCCCCATGTCTTCGGCAGCCGAGGTATTACCCTTGGGCGCCGTCTCGGTAGCTTCGCCCACCCCTCCGTGGCCTGGAGAGGTACTTCGGGACAACACCTCGGTGTCATTCGCGATGATGGGCGGAGAGGCTCGCAGAGGCGTCTCGCTCTCTGCCATCTCTGCTGGCAGGGAACTCCCCTCAAATAGCGAAGGATGGGGGAGGTTGCCGATAACCCACAAGTATAGGGGATCACAACAGTTTTCGAGGGTAGAGTATACAACCCAAATTTATTGATTCGACACAATGTGAGCCAAAGAATATTCTCAAGTATTAGCAGTTGAGTTGTCAATTCAACCACACCTGAAAGACTTAATATCTGCAGCAAAGTATTTAGTAGCAAAGTAGTATGGAAGTAACGGTAACGGTGGCAAAAGTAACAGTAGCAGTTTTTGTAGCAATCGTAACAGTGGCAACGGAGAAGTAACTAAGCAAAGATCAATATGTGAAAAGCTCGTAGGCAATGGATCAATGATGGATAATTATGTCGGATGCGATTCCTCATGCAAGAGTTACAACATAGGGTGACACAGAACTAGCTCCAGTTCATCAATGTAATGTAGGCATGTATTCCGAATATAGTCATACGTGCTTATGGAAAAGAACTTGCATGACATCTTTTGTCCTACCCTCCCATGGCAGTGGGGTCCTATTGGAAACTAAGGGATATTAAGGCCTCCTTTTAATAGAGTACTGGACCAAAGCATTAACACTTAGTGAATACATGAATTCCTCAAACTACGGTCATCACCAGGAGTGGTCCCGATTATTGTCACTTCAGGGTTGCTGGATCATAACACATAGTAGGTGACTATTGACTTGCATGATAGGATCAAGAACTCACATATATTCATGAAAACATAATAGGTTCAGATCTGAAATCATGGCACTCGGGCCCTAGTGACAAGCATTAAGCATAGAAAAGTCAAAGCAACATCAATCTTAGAACATAATGGATACTAGGGATCAAACCCTAAAAAAACTAACTCGATTACATGGTAAATCTCATCCAACCCATCACCGTCTAGCAAGCCTACGATGAGAATACTCACGCACGGCGGTGAGCATCATGAAATTGGTGATGGAGGATGGATGATGATGACGATGGCGACAGATTCACCTCTCCGGAGCCCCGAACGGACTCCAGATCAGCCCTCCCAAGGAAGATTAGGGCTTGGCGGCGGCTTCGTATTGTAAAACGCAATGAATCCTTCTCCCTTATTTTTTCTCCCTGAAAGTGAATATATGGAGTTGAGGTTGAGGTCGGTGGAGTCCGAGGGGGCCCACGAGGTAGGGGGTGCGCCCCGGGGGGCGCCCCGCACCCTCGTGGACAGGGTGTGGGCCCCTTGATGCTGATTCTTTCCCCAATATTTTTCATTAATTCCAAAATGTGTCTCCGTGGATTTTTAGGTCATTCCGAGAACTTCTATTTCTACACAAAAATAACACCATGGCAGTTGTGCTGAAAACAGCGTCAGTCCGGTTTAGTTCCATTCAAATCATGGAAGTTAGAGTCCAAAACAAGGGCAAAAGTGTTTGGAAAAGTAGATACGTTGGAGACGTATCAACTCCCCCAAGCTTAAACTTTTGCGTGTCCTCAAGCAATTCAGTTGACAAACTGAAAGTGATAAAGAAAAACTTTTACAAACTCTTTTTGATCTTGTTGTTGCAAATATGTAAAGCCAGCATTCAAGTTTTCAGCAAAGATTATGAACTAACCATATTCACAATAACATTTAGGTCCCATGTTTACTCATATCAATAGCATAATCAACTAGCAAGCAATAATAATAAATCTTGGATGACAACACTTTCTCAAAACAATCATAACATGATATAACAAGATGGTATCTCGCTAGCCCTTTCTGAGACCGCAAAACATAAATGCAGAGCACCCCTGAAGATCAAGCACTAACTAGACATTGTAACTCATGGTAAAAGTGATCCAGTCACAGTCATACTCAATGTAAACTAATAGCAATGCATGTGAATGACAGCGGTGCTCTCCAACTGATGCTTTTTAATAAGAGGATGATGACTCAACAAAAAAGTAAATAGATAGGCCCTTTCAGAGGGAAGCAGGGATTTGCAAAGGTGCCAGAGCTCGAGTTTTGAAACAGAGATAAATAATATTTTGAGTGGCATACTTTCATTGTCAACATAACAACCAAGAGATCTCGATATCTTCCATGCTACACACATTATAGGTGGTTCCCAAACAGAATGGTAAAGTTTATACTCACCCACCACCAACAAACATCAATCCATGGCTTGTCCGAAACAACGGTGCCTCCAACTAACAACAATCCTGGGGGAGTTTTGTTTGCAATTATTTTTAGTTGTGCATGGGACTGGGCATCCTGGTTATCGTCCATTTTCTTGTGAGTGATGAGCGGAGTCCACCCATCGTGAGAATAACCCACCTAGCATGGAAGATATAGACATCCCTAGTTGATACATGAGCTATTCGAGCATACAAAACCGAATTTCATTTGAAGGTTTAGAGTTTGGCACATACAAATTTACTTGGAACGGTAGGTAAATACCGCATATAGGAAGGTATGGTGGACTCATATGGAATAACTTTGGGGTTTATGGAAATGGATGCACAAACAGTATTCCTGCTTAGTACAAGTGAAGGCTAGAAATAGACTGGGAAGCGACCAACTAGAGAGCAGCAACAATCATGAACATGCATTAAGATTAATCAACAATGAGTGCAAGCATGAGTAGGATATAAATCACCATGAACATAAATATCGTGGAGGCTATGTTGATTTTGTTTCAACTACATGCGTGAACATGTGCCAAGTCAAGCCACTCGAATCGTTCAAAGGAGGATACAACCCTATCATACCACATTACAACCATTTTAATAGCATGTTGGCACGCAAGGTAAACTAGTATAAACTCCTAGCAAATTAAGCATGGCATGAGCAACTATAATCTCTAATTGTCATTGCAAACATGTTTCATTCATAATAGGCTGAATCAGGAACGATGAACTAATCATATTTACAAAAACAAGATAGGTCGAGTTCATATCATCTTCTCTCGTCTTAATAAGTCCATCATATATCGTCATTATTGCCTTTCACTCGCACGACCGAACGTTGTGGATAATAATAATAGTACACATGCATTGGACTAAGCTGGAATCTGCAAGCATTTAATACAAGGGAGAAGACAAGGTAATATGTGCTCTTGGTTAAATCAACAATAATGCATATGAGAGCCACTCAACATTTTCATCATGGTATTCTCCTCTCGACCCCCAAAGAATAAGAAAAGAAATAAAACTATTTACACGGGAAAGCTCCCAACAAGCAAAAGAAGAACGAGAAATATTTTTGGGTTTTCTTTTAATTACTACTACTACAGGCACGGAAAGTAAACTAGCTAAAAGCTATAACTAATTTTTTTCTTAAAGTTTCTTTTTTTTCAAACACACAAGAAGAAAGCTTAGAAAAGAAAATAAACTAGCATGGATAGTAGAATGAAAAAGTATGAGCACCGACAACTGGCATGAGTGTGTGAACATGAATGTAATGTCGGTGAGAAATGCGTACTCCCCCAAGCTTATGCTTTTGGCCTAAGTTGGTCTATGGCCACTGCTAGCTTGGCGGATATCCAAAGTGATAGCTGGGCTTGTACTGAGATGCAGCAGCTTCTGCCTGAAGAGCTGCAGCTTGGAGGCGAGCTGCCTCTGCCCCCCTCTCGTACTCGTTCGCCTCCTCCCTGGTTATATCATATCTCCTTTTTTCCTGAAAGTTAAAGAAAGTAGAAGCAGGGAGGGCAACCTGGACAGTGCGCTGTCTGTCAAAGATTAGTCGGTACTGGAGGAACTGTTCATTCCTCTCAATAAACTGATGGCGAACCATAGCACTATTATCTAGATAAGCAGGAGGTAACTCCATATCATTTCCATGTATGGGTACAACGAAGATAATTAGCTACACGAGTTGCATAAATTCCACCAAACAAATCTCCACTTATACCATTAAGATGCAACCTTCGTGCCACAATGGCCCCCAAGTTATATTGTTTATCACCTAATACCGCACTCTTGAGGACACAAAGATCTGAAATGCACATGTGACAAGCCTCTTCTTTACCGTTAATGCATCTACCTATAAAGAGAGCAAAATAATGTATGGAAGGGATATGAATGCTCCCTATGGTAGCTTGTGTGATTTCTCTAGATTCCCCCACAATGATACTAGCACGAAATTCTTTATATTCAGATTTGCGAGGTTCACTAACATCGCCCCACCGCGGGAGTTTACAAGCAGTATTAAAATCTTCTAAATCCATGGTATATGATTTATCACAAAGATCAAATAAAGCAGCGTGAGAATTGCACGAGGATGTAAATTTAAACCTCCTCACAAAGGAATCAGTTAGGTAGTGGTACTGTAGGCAGTTATCTGACACGAAGTCCTCAAGATCAGCATTACACACATACGCGTCAAATTCATCCTTGATGCCTGCCTGGACCATAAACTCCTCTGACGGCCATTCACAAGGCCGCACTTGAGCTTCCCTCGGTGGTTCATCATCCGGCTCACGTATCGCAAGCCTTGGTCCTTGCTTCCTTGAGGAACCACCTTGGTACATTTTCCTACGCATTTTTCTTTGAAAAATTTCTGAAATTTTAGTGACTCAAAATAAAAGTGAACCAAACTCAACAAGATTGATAACAACTACTCCCATGAGTGCCTAGAGGCCATATCATGCATTAAAACTACTTTGGACCATATAAATTTGACATGCAAGATCAAGAACAGAGTCACCTTAGCAGCAAAAAATTGCAATAAATAAAGCACTAGAACAAAAACTAATTGGACCATTGGAGGAGTCACATACCGAAGAACAATCTCCCCAAACAGTTTTGTGAATGGAGCTTTGAGCAAAGAGATCGAGAATGGCAGCAAGATGAGCTAGAACACAGGTCTGAGCTATGGGAGGATTTTTTATGGAGGAAGACGAAGTGAGTGGGTGCTGGAATAAGTGGAGGGGGTCCACGTGGGGCCCACGAGGCAGGGGCGCGCCCTAGGGGGTGAGTGTCGGTGTCAAAACCGGCAGATCTCGGGTAGGGGGTCCCGAACTATGCGTCTAAGGAGGATGGTAACAGGAGGCAGGGGACACGATGTTTTACCCAGGTTCGGGCCCTCTTGATGGAGGTAAAACCCTAAGTCCTGCTTGATTATTCTTGACAATACGAGTAGTACAAGAGTTGATCTACCACGAGATTGGAGAGGCTAAACCCTAGAAGCTAGCCTATGGTATGATTGTTTGTTGTTCTATGGACTAAAACCCTCCGGTTTATATAGACACCGGAGGGGGCTAGGGTTACACAAGGTCGGTTACAAAGGAGGAGATATACATATCCGTATTGCCTAGCTTGCCTTCCATGCCAAGTAGAGTCCCATCCGGACACAGGACGAAGTCTTCAATCTTGTATCTTCATAGTCCAACAGTACGGCCAAAGGATATAGTCCGGCTGTCCAGACACCCCGTAATCCAGGACTCCCCCAGTAGCCCCTGAACCAAGCTTCAATGACGATGAGTCCGGGGCGCAGTGTTGTCTTCGGCATTGCAAGGCGGGTTCCTCCTCCGAATACACCACAGAAGAGTTTGAATACAAGGATAGTGTCCGACCCTGCAAAATAAGTTCCACATACCACCGTAGAGAGAATAATATTTCCACAAATCTAATCTGCTGACACGTTCTGGCAGCATGACATCACGCCACGGCCCGGTAATTATTTGAACCGTTTTTCTTTAACCCGCCCCGCACATAACGCGAGGCGGTTTCTTGACACGTCTTGTCAAAGCAAAGATCGTGTTCCCCTTATTACGGGATTCTCATCAATACGGACGTGGGTAACCCAACCGCGCCATCAATTACGGCGCTTGGTGAACAAGCGAGTTTTACCAGGCTAGTGGAGGCGCATAGTTTAGTCCGCCCTTATAAAGGGATAAGATCTCACATTTTTCTACCCACGCCTTCTTCCTCCTTGCTCATCCATTCTCACGCACTCGAGCTCCAACGCCCAAGTCCACATCCTTCTCCTCAACTCCAAACATGTCTGGAGCGGGAGGCAAGTGGATGGCCTCCACCGTCATGGAGGCAAGTGGATGGCCTCCACATGTCTGGAGCGGAGCCGGATACTTAGCCGCGGATATCGCGCACCGGCTGCTAGCCGCGGGGCAGTTCATCCCTACCCTAGAACCTCACAAGAGGGTGGTCTTCCTCCACCACTTCGTCCGCGGACTGGGGTTTCCCCTCCATCCATTTGCCCGCGGCCTCATGTTCTACTATGGGCTGGACTTTCATGATCTGGCCCCTAACTTCATCCTCAACATCTCGCCGTTCATCATCGTGTGCGAGGCCTTCCTCCGCATCCGGCCCCACTTCGGCCTGTCGCTGAAGACCTTCAATATCAAGCCGAAGGTGGTGGGTGGCCAATAGGCGGAATGCGGCAGAGCCATGGTGGGCAAGATGCCCAATGTCACATGGCTCGAGGGCTCCTTCGTGGAGACCATAAAGGGGTGGCAATCAGGGTGGTTTTACATCACCAAGCCGCGCAACACAAACTGGGCGGCGGCCCCCGAGTTGCGATCCGGAATCCCCATGCGGCTCACTTCCTGGAAGGAGAAGGGCCTGTCCTGGGGTTCATCGGTGGAGCTGGACGGACTCCAGAAATGTATCTGGAACATGACAAGCAAGAAACTTAAGCTTGTCAACATAGTCCAAGTCATGCTCTTCTGCCGGATCCTCCCGTGTCAGCAACGGGATTTCAACTTATGGGAGTTCGACTCGGCCCGGCACCAGACTCTAAGCGAGATCTTCGACACGACGCACAAAGACGTCTGGAGGGTGCTGTTCAAGGGCGCCGAGGTCCCTCCCTCTCTCACCGAGGACCGCGGGTTAAGCGCGAAGCGCCCTGCGAATCCGGTAAGTGCTGTACATTTGGCAGGATATTTATTTCCCATACCTTAACCCTATGCGGGATCTGAGCTTTCATGCCTTTAACAGGACTGTGTGGAGGCATCAGAGCAGATCGACTGTCCGGCCTCTCTGCCCGAAGACACTGCGGGCGCTCTCCTGACGGAGATGCTGACTCCGGCTCCTTATAAGGTGCCGGAGAAGACCAAGAAGAAGGCCAAGGTGTCGGTGTACTAGAGTAGGGGTACCCTAGTATCCCGAACTTGTGCACGGGCAGTCGCAGCGTCCTGCGGCAAGGCTTGCCGGGTGACTGCCAAGGTCCTCTGAGGTTACTTTGGAGCCATTCAAGAACAAAGTGTCCAAACCAAGGCAAGGCGCTTAAGGAGACAAGACCCCGGCAAGAGGAGCTTGCCGGGAAGGCCACCCAAGGCATCTCAAGAAACTTGCCGTGGCGCACCTCGCTCCTCGGCAAGGCCTGGTGAGCGACAAGCTCCCGGACGTGACAAGACAACAACCGCGGCAAGGCGCTTGCCGCGGCAAGCCATCACTCCGCGCCCGCACTCCAGCACATCCACCAACGTATCGCTCTGGGGCCTTTCCAGGCGTACGTGGCGGGAGGCTGTGCAGCCAGGGGTGCGCGGTGGCAAGCGGCGCTGACAAGATTGCCACCGTGGCGAGCAGTGGCGTCCCTGACGGTCCTTTTTGCACTGTTTAGGCGACACAGACGGGCATTTAATGCCCTTGTCCCCTGCCGTCAGGGTTAGGTATGATGCACTGTAGCAGGTAGCTGTACCTACCGCAGCACCTTTCCATTTTTACCCTTGTCTACGTTGCCACCTGTCGGTGACCCCTTGAGCATATAAAAGGAGGCCATGCGCAACGTAGGTGGGGGTTAGCTGATTCAAGTTAGCTAGCTCAGAGAACACTCACGCTCGGTTTAGTTAGCCGCTGGTGTGTATTGTAGTACTCCGCGCTCCAGAGCAAGAAATCAATACAAACCACAAAGTAGGAGTAGGGTTTTACGCATCCGTGCGGCCCGAACCTAGGTAAACTGCTCGCGTGCCTCGCCTCGATCCGCTCTTTGCACGACCTCCGCCCTCACCGAATCGAAAGGGACTCGGCCCGCCGGTCCCATAGGTGTTCGTGGATCAGTCCCGCGACATCTTTGGCGCGCCAGGTAGGGGGGCGTCGAGATTGTGCAAACCAGGTCCGGCGTTCACGCGGGCTAGATCTTCATCATCTTCATCAACATGCCGCCGAAGAAGAAGGTTTCGGAGGCAGCTGCTCTGTCCGCGCCGAACCCACCACCGCCGGAGCAAACGGTTGGTGGGGCGGACGCCGGCGGAAGAACGGGCGTCGACGAGGGAGCTCGCGGTGCTGCCAGGTCCAAGGACAAGGCTGCCCTGCCCATCGGTGGCGTGGCCGGCTCCCACAATGACCAGGCGCACTCCAAGACCTCGGCGTCCGTGCATGCACCGCGCCCATCTCAGGAAGCGCGGGACCGGCAGCGTCATGGTACTCACGGTACCATGCGTTTGCTGGACCAAGATCGAGCTGGTGGATCTCGGAGCGCTCAAGACCAGCATGCACGCCAACATGCTGGCACGAGCGAGGCACGGTCGCCTGGACGGGATACAGCTCCTTCTAACATAGTTAGAAGTCCGAGCGTATCTCGCTCCTCGCACAGTTCGCCACCGCCACCCGCCACTGCCACAGAAGCTTTGGCGCGAGCTCAACTACTCCTGGACTACCCTCCAGCGCCGGACAAGATTGACGACTGGAGGGCCACCATTCGGAGTCTCATCGGCTTCACCAACGGCGACGCCCAACGGCAACCGAGCACGTCACAGCCGCAGCAAGTCAGCCAGGCACAAGCCGGTGGCGACAAGACCGGTGGGGGTGCAACCACTGTGCACTCTCCGCCCCGAAGGCCGAGATCGCCGACTCGCCGGATCCACCTCGACAGCGACTCCACCGCGTCATCAGATCCACGACCTTGTCGCGATCAGCGCCAAGTTCTTCACGAACAACAACAAGAAGACGCTCATACTCGCATCGAGCGCCAAAGAGAAGCGCGACGTCAATCAGACCAGCGCACTGGGCCCTCTGTCGACATGCATGCGCCAGGGGAACCAGGAGACTTGCCGTACGCGGTAGGTTGCCCTGCGTTTACTCGTGAGCGGCGGCAAGTCCAGTGGCCCAGCATGAAGAACTTCAAACCAGACGTACCAGAGAAGTACGACGGCAAGTCGCATCCATCAGAGTTCCTCAGCATCTACACCATCGCGGTGCAGGCTGCCGGGGGACGGGACGACAAGATCCTTGCCAACTACTTCCCGCTGGTGCTCAAGCCCAACGTCAGGTCCTGGCTCATGCACTTGCCGGACAACTCCATATCCTCCTGGGCAGACCTTTGCCATCAGTTTGTCGGCGCCTTTACAGGCGGCCACAAACCTCATGGCCAAGAAAGTGACCTTCATCTGCTCGCCCAGAAGGAAGGAGACCTCTGCGCAAGTACATTCAGAGATTCAGCTGTGTACAGCACAACATCCCAGATGTCCACCCTGCCGCGGTCATCAGCGCGTTCCATCAGAACATGCGTAATCGCAGGATGCGGGAGGAGATGGCGATGTGCAAGATCAGAGACGTCAGTGAGCTATATGCCCTGGCCGACAAGTGTGCACGTGCTGAGGAAGGGAGGAGACTCCCCGTAGAGAATATAGGAGCAGGAGGATCTGACAGTGAGGATGCTGCCCCGGCAAAGAAAAACCGGCGGCGGAACAGGAAGAAGAAAGGCAAAGAAGTGCTAGTCGTTGAGCAGTCCGGCAACGAAGGTGGCGCCAATAAAGCCAAAGTTGGTAGCTTCGGCGAGGAGATTGCCGCATGCACCAACTGCCAGGCTGTGGCAGCCGCCGACAAGCAGGACGGCTCCAACAAGCAGTACTGCAAAATCCACCGCACCAAGGGCCATGCCCTCCAGAGCTGCAAGAAGGTCGAGCAGCTTGTCCAGCAACAAAAGGCTGAATACGAGCGGCGCGACAAGGAGAGGGCCCAAGGCGGCGATGGAGAATCCGGCAAGAAGCGCGCCGGCCGGGGAGGACGCCGCGGCAAGGCCAAGCAGCGACAAGGAGACAGACCTCCCCGCGGCCGCGACAAAGATGAAGACGACGACAACGACGAAGACATGGAGGATGTCGAGACCAGTGAGCAGGAGTTCCAGAAAGCCACAGAGGTCTTGTGCATTGACGGTGGTGCTTCTCTGCATACTTCACACCGCCAGCTCAAGCAGTGGGTGCGGGAAGTCAATGCAGCGGAACCACCCGTCGAATCACGCAAGCTTCTGAAATGGTCCAGCACGCCTATCATCTTTGATATTGAGGACCAACCTGATTGCACAACTGCAGTCGGGTGCTTGCCGATGTTGGTTTCACCAACTATCCGCAACCTCAAGGTCACTAAGATGCTAGTTGACGGCGGGGCCGGCTTGAACCTGATCTCCTCCGCTGTACTCCAGAAAATCCAAATCCCTGACAGCGAGCTCGAAGAGACCGGCACATTCCAAGGAATCAACCCGGGAAGGAGCAAGCCGAAGGGGAAGGTCACGTTGCCAGTAACGTTTGGCAGCGAGCTGAACTTCAGGACTGAGAGGGTCACTTTTTACGTTGCCGATATTCCATTGCCTTACAATGGGATACTTGGCCGTCCAGCACTCGCCAAGTTCATGGCAGCCTCTCACTACGCATACAACATGCTGAAGATGCCAGGCCCGATAAGCGTCATCTCCGTCCCCGGCGGCAAGAAGGATGCCCTTATCTGCGCAGACAAGATCTACCGGGAAGCGGCAGTCGCAACAGACCGCAAGTCACTTGCCGCTGAAGCTCCCGGGGGGAAGAAGACCAAGTCCGGCAAGTGTTCTGATGCCCACTCCGGCAAGCGCACCCCTTCGGAGTGATGCGCTGCCGTCGAGGACGCACCATCGAGCTCCACCGGCAAGTGTAAGAATACAATGGAAGCTCTGCCAGAGACGAAGAAGGTGTCCGCCAAGGAGGACGGCTCTGGTGGTACCTTCACCATCAGTGCCACTCTTGACCCTAAATAGGAAAGCGCGCTCATTGCTTTCCTGCGGGCGAATGTCGACGTGTTTGCGTGGCAACCGTCTGACATCCCCGGTGTTCCCAGGAAAGTAATTGAGCACCATCTTGCCATTTTTCCTCATGCGCGGCCCGTCAAGCAGAAGGTTAGGAAGCAGGCAGTGGAGCGCCAAGAATTCATCGCAGAAGAGATCAAGAAATTGGAAGCAGCAGGCCTTGTCAGAGGAGTGCTCCATCCTACGTGGTTGGCCAATCCTGTAGTTGTGCGCAAGGCAAACGGGAAATGGAGACTTTGTATCGATTTTACCGATGTTAACAAAGCTTGTCCCAAAGACCCATTTCCTTTGCCGCGCATTGACCAGATTGTTGACTCTACAGCCGGATGTGATTTGCTTTCATTTCTTGACGCATACTCAGGATATCATCAGATCTTCATGGCAGAAGAGGATGAGGAGAAGACCGCATTTATTACTCCATGTGGCACGTATTGTTTCGTACGGATGCCTTTCGGATTAAAAAATGCTGGTTCAACATTTGCAAGAGTAGTCCATCTCGCCCTTGAGCCGCAAATACACAGAAATGTGGAAGCCTACATGGCTGATATAGTGGTCAAGAGCAAGGACAGGGCAACTCTGATTCAAGATTTGGATGAAACCTTTGCAAATTTGCGCAAGATCAGCCTCAAGCTCAACCCAGAGAAGTGTGTGTTTGGAGTCCCTTCCGGCAA
Source organism: Triticum dicoccoides (assembly GCF_002162155.2). Lineage (NCBI taxonomy): Eukaryota > Viridiplantae > Streptophyta > Magnoliopsida > Poales > Poaceae > Triticum > Triticum dicoccoides. Next base: position 481,263,311 of record NC_041388.1, read on the forward strand.
GCTTCTGGGGTTCTTCATGTCTTAGCGGGGAATTGAAGCCAATCCCGACAAGATCAAGGCCATTGAGCAGATTGAAGCACCAAAGCGCGTCAAGGATGTACAAATACTTGCCGGTTGCGTGGCTGCTCTCAGCAGGTTTATCTCTAGGTCTGCTGAGCGCGCCCTGCCATTTTTTAAATTATTGAAAAGGGCAGGTCCAATGAAATGGACTGCGGAAGCGGAGGCTGCGCTGCAAGACTTAAAGAAATACCTGTCCTCCCCTCCAATACTAGTCGCACCTAAGCCACAAGAGAAGTTGCTGCTGTACATAGCGGCAACCAATCAAGTGGTTAGTGCTACGTTAGTAGCGGAGAGGGAGGCAGATGACGAGCCAACAACCACGGCAGGCGCATCCAGCGACAAGCAGGGGGCTTCCCCGACAAGCTCTGGTCCCGACAAAGATGGATCTGCGCAGACGCACGAGGAGCTACAGAAGAAAATGGTGCAGCGCCCAGTTTACTTTGTCAGCTCCCTTCTGCAGGGGGCTAGGTCAAGGTACTCTGGCGTGCAGAAATCGCTTTTCGGCCTCCTCATGGCCTCGAGAAAGCTGCGCCATTACTTCCAAGCACATGAGATCACAGTTGTCACTCGCTTTCCGCTGAAGAGGATACTACAGAATCCCGAAGCGACAGGCAGGATTGTTGAGTGGGCACTGGAATTGTCGAGCTTTGGCCTTAAGTTTGAGAGTACTTCAACTATCCAAAGCAGAGCATTGGCAGAATTCATAGCAGAATGGACGCCAACACCAGATGAAGAAATTCCATAAACAAGCATCCCCGTCAAGGAAGCAAGCAAAGAGTGGCTGATGTACTTTGATGGTGCCTTTTCGCTGCAAGGCGTCGGCGCTGGCGTGCTGCTTGTCACACCCACCGGAGAGCACCTCAAGTACGTAGTCCAGATGCACTTTCCCAAGGAGCAAGCGACAAACAATACTGCAGAGTATGAAGGTTTGCTTGCCGGTCTCAGGATCGCGGCAGACCTTGGTATCAAGAAGCTCATTGTCAGGGGTGACTCGCAGCTTGTCGTCCGCCAAGTGAACAAGAATTATCAGAGTCCGTTGATGGAAGCCTACGTCGACGAAGTGAGAAAGCTAGAAGAGCACTTTGATGGCCTACAAATGGAACATGTTCCAAGAGCTCAGAACACCGTTGCAGATGGCCTGTCAAAGTGCGCCGCACTTAAGTTACCTGTGGAACCAGGGATCTTTGTGCTCAAGCTGACTCAACCGTCCGTGAAGCCATCAACTGGACAGAGCAAGAAGAGGAAGTTGATTTCTGGTGACTATTTGCCGGCAGAGCTCCCCGAAGCCGCCGACAAGAAGGTCCCCAAGATCAACGCCAAGAGCGCTGAGGAGCAGTCTGCTCCAGCAAACCCCAGGGTTTGTTCCGTTGAAGCAGAAGCTCCCGGCAAGTTTTGCTCCGGCAAGCTTGCCGGGGAACGTCACGCTCCGGCAGAGCCACAGGTTCTTGCCGTAGAAGCGGATGTTCCCGCAGCAATCCCCAAGATCAACGCCAAGAGCGCTGAGGAGCAGTCTGCTCCGACAAACCCCAGGGTTTGTTCCGTTGAAGCAGAAGCTCCCGGCAAGTTTTGCTCCGGCAAGCTTGCCGGGGAACGTCACGCTCCGGCAGAGCCGCAGGTTCTTGCCGTAGAAGCGGATGTTCCCGCAGCAATCCCCAAGATCAGCACCAAGAGCGCTAAGGAGCAGTCTGCTCCGGCAAACCCCAGGGTTTGTTCCGTTGAAGCAGAAGATCCCGACAAGTTTTGCTCCGGCAAGCTTGCCAGGGAACGTCACGCTCCGGCAGAGCCACAGGTTCTTGCTGTTGAAGCGGATGTTCCCACAGCAGCAGATTTGCCTTTAGTCCTTGTTGTCGAGCCACAAGCTCCAGCATGGGCGCAGCAGATTGTCCGTTTCCTTCAGACAAGAGAGCTTCCCGAAGAGCAAGAAGAAGCGGAAAGAGTAGCCCGGCAGTCAAGTATGTACCAGTTTGTCGACAAGACACTGTACAGAAGAAGACTCAGCGGAGTGAAATTGAAGTGTATTCACCGGGAAGACGGACAAAAGCTGTTGGCAGAGATACATGGAGGCATATGTGGTCACCACATTGGCGCATGAGCACTTGTCGGCAAAGCATTCCGGCAAGGTTTCTTCTAGCCAACAGCCCTCCAGGATGCAACTGCACAAGTAACAAAGTGTGAAGCGTGCCAGTTCCATTCCAAGCAGATAGACCAACCAACTCAAGCTCTCCAGACGATCCCTTTATCCTGGCCATTTTCGGTCTGGGGGCTCGACATCCTTGGCCCCTTTCCCCGAGCAGTCGGGGGCTTTGAGTACTTGTACGTTGCAATCGACAAGTTCACAAAGTGGCCGGAAGTGGAACCAGTGAGGAAGGTGACAGCACAGTCAGCAGTCAAGTTCTTCAGGTGGATTGTTTGCCGCTTCGGGATCCCCAACAGGATAATCACCGACAACGGTACACAATTCACGAGCCGCACCTTCATGCAATACGTCCAAGATCTTGGCGCCAAGGTCTGCTTCGCTTCTCTTGCTCACCCGAGAAGCAACGGTCAAGCGGAGAGGGCAAATGCTGAAGTGCTGCGCGGGCTCAAGACCAGAACTTTCGATAGGCTGCACAAGTGTGGAAGAAACTGGATCGAGGAGCTGCCGGTGGTTCTTTGGTCGATCAGGACGACGCCAAATCGAGCCACTGGACAGACACCTTTCGCTCTAATCTATGGAGCAGAGGCAGTTATCCCCACGGAACTCGTATACGGGTCACCTCGAGTGCTCGCTTATGATGAGCTTGAGCAAGAGCAGCTGCGACAAGATGACGCGCTGCTCCTTGAGGAAGATCGTCTTCAGGCTGCTGTGCGAGCTGCTCGCTACCAGCAAGCTTTGCGCCACTACCATAGCCACAAAGTTAACGCCAGAAGTCTCGAGGAAGGCGACCTTGTTCTTCAGCGAGTTCAGTCCGCCAAGAATTCAAACAAGTTGACGCCGAAGTGGGAAGGCCCTTACCGGGTGAAACGAGTCACTAGGCCTGGTGCTGTTCGCCTTGAGACCGAAGATGGCATTCCGGTGAGCAACTCCTGGAACATTGAGCATCTTCGTAAGTTTTACCCGTAAGGCGCGGTTGTCGGAACCTGTTCCGGCAACCACCTTTTGTACAAGTCTTGCCGCTGTTGCATGTAATCCTTTGTACAAAGCCGGGCGCAGACCCCGTGCATAAGTAAAGCTCAGGTGCTCCGCACATTTTGTCGATTTTATGCTTTCTATTTTTGGCATATATGATCTGACACTTTGTGCAGCACCTACCCCACGGTGAGCAATAACGAGCCGTAAGGCTCCATATCTCTATTTTCTCTCCTTTCTTTTTTCTCAAGGAAAAGAAGGTTCCCTCGCCCACAAGTTTGCCGGGGAGGAAAGGAGAAGACGATGGTATGGACCAGGCGTCATTCTAGAAAGTTTCACCTTGCCGGGAAGCAAGCAACAGAAAAGCTAAGTTGCCAAACTTTGAGCAATCAGATTTTTTAAATTTTAAGTTATCTCCCTTGAACGACCGCACTTTGTATGGAAAACCTGTGCGCGGAGGAACCAACTCGTAGCTAGTTGCGCCTTTACTTTGTTTCGAGTCCGCTCAACAACTTAAGTGAGCTGCTAGCGCCCTTACTTTGCTTCGAGTCCGCTCAGCAACTTAAGTGAGCCGCTAGCGCCCTTACTTTGTTTCGAGTTCGCTCAGCAACTTAAGTGAGCTGCAACTAGTTGCGACAAGGTTTCTTGCCGGTAGCGGCACCGCCAGCAGGCTGCTGACGTCCCGCACTCAGCGCTCGCGGCCCAGGTGCCTGCACCGGCAAGTTCCCTAAAAGCGTAGGGTAAAAAGACATACAAAGGGAGGAGTCAAGTAAAGGGAATAACGTTGCAATCATTCCATAGAACAAAGCTATATTACAAAGATAGCTTGTCGCAGCTCTAATAGATTGTTTTCATGACATAATAAACATCGACAAGGAAAGAAGAAATGGGCGGCCTAATCTACGCGATCGCCTTCGACCCTCCTGATCCCGCTCACCTTGTCCACAATGGGTGCGACAAGGGCCTTGAGCTCCTCCAGATCAGCCTCCGGCGGCAAGGTCCTGAGGATATTGGTGAGGCGGAGGCCCGGATTGCGGAAGGCCACCTTCATCAACACCTTCTAGAGGGCCCCTGCGCAGATCTTGCGCGACTCGTCAGCCAGTTGCTTGGGAATCCTCTCCCGAAGTCGTTGGAGTGTCGTCGCCACGCCCTTGAAGAACAGGACGAGCTTGGCGCTGGGTTGGAGGTTGTCGTCGGAGGGATACCCAAGATCTTCCATCCCCAGCTGAGCCAGCTCCTTGTCGATATCTGTGGCGGCATTCACCAGACTCTCCGTCCAGTGCGTCACAGTCTCCCTGAAAGCGTTCTGGGCGGCGGCAGCGCTCTCCAACAGCGCCTTGTCGGCCTTGATTTCCTCCTTCAAGGCCGCCTCCCGCTTCTTGGCGCTGTCCAGAGTCTTGGTCAAAGTGGTTAGCTTCAACTCAAGATCCACATTAGAGACCTTGGCGGCGCTGAGCTCTCTGCCCTTCTCGGCAAGATCGGCTTCTAGCTGCGCCACCTTCGTCTTCAACTCCTCCTTGGCGGCCTCGGCGGCGACGGTGGCATCCTCTGCTTGTTTAAGGGCTTCGCCGAGCTTTCCGTCGCACGCGGCAAGCTCCTCCTCGTGGGCGTCAAGATTGACCTTCCGCTGCGCCAGCTGGCCCTCCTCCGCGGCTAGCTTCACAGCGGCAAGTCGTTGCCGCTCTTCGGCTTCGGCCTTCTCGAGGAGAAAGGCCTTCTGCGCCTCAGCGAGCTGCTCCCGCTCCTCTGCCAGATTTCGGAGGGCTTCCCGATGGAAACCCCCAAGCTCTTATGCGCGCTTTTCGATGTCAGCTCCCGCCTTCGCGACAAGTGCCTCGCGGGACTCCAGCTTGGCTTGCCGCGCGCGGTAGAGCGACATCAACTTCCGCAACAGCCGCTCTTCTTCGGGCTCGTTGCTGCTGCTGCTCGGCGCGTCGACCACCGTCAACCCCGCGGAGGCAAGCACTTCTCCGTCGAAGATCTCCCCCTCGACCGGCGCCCTGGAGCTTGACGCCCAGGGGAGGTTGACGAAGATGCCTTCGCCGGCCTTCAAGTAAACGCCCGGCTGGGGCTCCTCGGTGCTTGGCGCTGCGGCTTCAGCGGACGGGTCGGCGGTCGGTGCAGCGCCTGTCGCTCCTGTGGCCTCTGGGCCGTCAGTACGATCGCCAGATCCCTCGCCAGTCGCCGCGGCGCCAGCCTTGGCGGTCTCGGCGCCGACGGGATCACCAGCGCCGGCTACGTCCTTGGTGTCCATCCGCTCTGCAGCAGATGGGTCTGACAGCCGGCAAGGGGAGAAGAGTCAAGCAAAATCCAGCAAAAACCCAGAAAGATCAAGAAAAGAAGAAACCGAGGGAAGTTTTGAAGCAAGAGGAGTACCTGCACTATGCTCTGCAGTCGTGGTCTCCGCCGTCGGGGGGCCGCTGGTGCTGTCTCTCGCCGGAGAACCCTCCCTTGCCGGAGACTTCTCCCTCACCGGGAAGCCTTCCCTTGCCGGAGAATTCTCCCTTGTCGGGGGATTCTCCCTTGGCTCCTGGTAGGGATGCTCGGCTCCTACACAAGTCAACAAGCAGATATCAGCAAAGACAAGTACCCAAGCGCGCCTCGCAGCAGAAAGTAAATCATACACTTACGCTGGGGGCTGCCCTGGAGGAAAGTCGCCGGGTCCGGCAAGGTTGTCTCGGGCGCGCCACCTGCTGTTGCAGTGGGCTCGTTCTCGATGACGATCACCGGGACCTTGGCCCTCTTTGCCGCTCTCTGGGCCAGAGTCCTAAAGAGGGACAAGTTCAAAGAAAAGCAAGTGAGATACAAGACCAAACAGCAAGAATTGAAGAAACGCAAGTACAGCAAGAGAAGCTCACTCTTCTTCTTTGTCCTCGTCGGATCTGAACGCGGAGAAGTCGAAGTCCAGCGCGCGCCCGGCGCGAGGAGGAGGAGGAGAAGCTTCCCTTGGCCGCTTGACGGGAGCAGTGGTGGTGGTCTAAGACGAGCCCGCTCCGGCTACCGGCGCGGCATGAGCAGCGGCAGGAACTGAAGCGGTGGTCCGGCTAGACTCCGCTCCAGTTGCCGTCGCCGCATGAGGCGCTCCCGCGGCAACGGTGGTTGCCGCGGTGGAGCGCGTCACGCGGCGTGGCGACTGTTGACCTGCTTGCCGCTCCGCCACGTTACCGGCCTTGCGGAGACGCCTTCTTGGTGGGGATGGAGGCTCTGCTTGCAGCGAGCTGCCTGAAGATGAGGAGGAAGAAGAGTTGATGTCCAGCGAGCCGCTCGTATCTTTGGCGGGCTCGCTTGGCTCGGCGTCACGCCCGGCAAGCTCCTTCTTGCCGGCGGGCTCCCCTCGCTCGGCACGGCTTGCCGCCTCTGCTGCATCTGCCTCCTCCACGGTGAATCCAAAGTCACCCGCGGCTGCGGCTGCCGCCGCCTCTTCCACCCTAGTGGCGATGAGTGCAAGCTCCGCATTGGTGGTGTCGCGGGTGAGGCCCTTCTTCTCGTCGGAGCGGATCGACACTTCCACCAAGTCATCGAAGAACTGCTGCACGACGTCGTCTACGGGCTCCTGCCAAGTCGGCACAATTCCGTGCGAGTCGCACTCCGGCATCATTGCACGGATGCGGTCGAGCGAGGAATTGTTGCACAGCGGAACGACGCCCCCCGGCAACCTGAAGACCTCGGGATGTTGGGGGTCATACTTGAAGAGCTCCTGAAGCATCGCGTTGAGCTCCAGGACTGTGAAGTTGTAATTGAGACCCGGCCGCAGCCTCATGATATCTGCAGCATTCTTGAACTCCCAAGTAGGCCTCCCCCGTTCCTGCAGGGGGCGATGCGATGGCGAAGGAAGTCTGCACCAACAGCGCCAACAGTTAGCTCGGCAAGCCTGAGACGCAGGATCCTGGTGACGGCAATCTTCAGCCTGTCGTCTTTCGGGGCCACGTCACTCCAATCGCTGTCGCGTGTTACTAGGGTTTGGCACCGGGTGGTGAATGGCTGCGGGTTCTCCTCGTCAATCCAGCACCAATCTGCTCTCCACTCCTCCCACTTGCCGCGGAACTCTCCCTCCAGATAGGTTTATTTCTTGCCGGCCCTTGAGATCCAGGCGATTCCACTGGATAGAGGCTCTCCTCTCTCTACTCGGGGTATGAAGAAGTGGCGAAAGAGGGCTACACTAGGGTGGACTCCGACAAAGTTTTCACAGAGATGTGCGAAAACTGCCATGGTCAGAACGGCATTGGGGGTGAAGTCAAGGAGGTGGAATCCGTAGGTATTCATGATGTCACAGAAGAATTCAGAGAAAGGCGGGCAGAGCCCGCAGTAGAAGAACAATGCGAAGAAGGGGTATCCGTTTGGGGCCTTCTTCCAAGCGGCGGCGGGGAGTACCTTCGTGCGCAGATGCGCGCGCGTCTTCGTCGACCAGAAAAGATAGTACTTCTCCCTCAGCTCCTTCGCACCAAGCTTGGGAGGGAAGACGGCCCGCTCCTTCCGCAGCGCCGCAAGCCGCTGTGCCTCGGTCGACTTCACGACCTTCCCCTTGTCGGCATTTGGAGCCATGGCGGAAGCACTAGAGGAGGTCGACGGCGTTGGTGGTGCTGGTGGCGATGTGGGGGCGGAGCGCTGCTCTCTCTCTCTCACACAGTTTTGGGAAGGCGAGGGAGCGGCGGAGATTTCTGAGATTGGAGCAGCAACTGGTGAATGGGTGAACTGCCCCTGTTTCCTCTGCTTATAAAGAGGGAGGGGGCGGATGTTTCGCATTTCCGAATAAAGAAACCACCCACGACCTCTCCCACGACGCCGCATTCAACGCGTGCCGTTCAGGGAGGGCGCGGTGGATACGGAGAGAGATACGACATAACCTAGGCCGCGCGTGCCCGTGCCCTGTTTTGGGCCTGGCCCAACAACGCTCGGCACCGTGTATGGCCCAGGCCCGGGGGCTCCTGTCGGTGTACTAGAGTAGGGGTACCCTAGTATCCCGAACTTGTGCACGGGCAGTCGCAGCGTCCCGCGGCAAGGCTTGCCGGGTGACAGCCAAGGTCCTCCGTGGTTACTTTGGAGCCACTCAAGAACAAAGTGTCCAAACCAAGGCAAGGCGCTTAAGGAGACAAGACCCCGGCAAGAGGAGCTCGCCGGGAAGGCCACCCAAGGCATCTCAAGAAACTTGCCGCGGCGCACCTCGCGCCCCGGCAAGGCCTGGTGAGCGACAAGCTCCCGAACGCGACAAGACAACAACCGCGGCAAGCCATCACTCCGCGCTCGCGCTCCAGCACATCCACCAACGTGTCGCTCTGGGGCCTTTCCAAGCGTACGTGGCGGGAGGCTGTGCAGCCAGGGGTGGGCGATGGCAAGCGGCGCTGACAAGATTGCCATCGTGGCGAGTAGTGGCATCCCTAACGGTCCTTTTTGCACTGTTTAGGCGACACAGACGGGCATTTAATGCCCTTGTCCCCTGCCGTCAGGGTTAGGTATGATGCACTATAGCAGGTAGCTGTACCTACCGCAGCACCTTTCCATTTTTACCCCTGTCTACGTTGCCACCTGTCGGTGACCCCTTGAGCATATAAAAGGAGGCCCATGCGCAACGTAGGTGGGGGTTAGCTGATTCAAGTTAGCTAGCTCAGAGAACACTCACGCTCGGTTTAGTTAGCCGCTGGTGTGTATTGTAGTACTCCACGCTCCCGAGCAAGAAATCAATACAAACCACAAAGTAGGAGTAGGGTTTTACGCATCCGTGCAGCCCGAACCTGGGTAAACTGCTCGCATGCCTCGCCTCGATCCGCTCTTTGCACGACCTCCGCCCTCACCGAATCGAAAGGGACTCGGCCCGCCGGTCCCATAGGTGTTCGTGGATCAGTCCCCCGACACAAGGGAACCCGAAAGAGTTCCTGGCGCCAGGTGGTATCAGACTCATCGTCTGATAACTCCGCGACGCACTCCTCCCATGAAGATGAGGAGGAGGAAGATGCTCCCCCTCCAGCCGGGGGAGACAAGAAAAGGAAGGCCGCCCCAACCGGGGAGGCCGAAGGGTCCAAGAAAGGAAGGACTCTCCTTCCGTACTGCTCCACCACCGTCGCCGAAGGCAAAGATGAGTGGCTGCTCAGGGCCAAGCCCCTGGCGAAGTCGTAAGTATCCGGATACCAGAGTAACTCATAGCATACCGTTGTCGCACTGCTTCTCCTAACGCCGAATATAATTATGCAGACCGCCCCAAGCCCGTATCGACGTATCCTCGTCGGACGGCTCCTTGGATTCGTCGGATATGGATAGCGATCCACTTCCGACCGCCTCCTCCCCTTACCCAATGGACAATGCCGAGGTATTGTCCCAAGGGGCCCCGAGCCGGGGGGAGACAGTCTCGGAGGCGCCTCAAGGCGACCTTCCGGACTCCAGGAGCAAAGGGATCAAGGCTCCCGGGGGCTCCAAGTTCGGCACTCAGACGGACACCACGCCGGAACCTCTAGTGGTTTCGGACTCGGGCAGGCGGCCCCCTTCCAAAATGGGTAAGACGCCCATTTCGGTGACCTCTGTCCATCCAGAGGCACCGGACAACCTGCTGGGAGCGCTTCGCGGCGCTTCCATCGATGAAGAGCACCGCACTATTATGAGTGCGGTGATGAAGAAGGTTCAGTCCGCCAAGAGTGGACTGACTGAAGCCTGTGCCAGCCCTCTAACAGGCTTTGAGGTAAGTATTTCAAATATAGGAAAAATATTACCGCATAGATAGTAGCCCCTGATGCTCTGTTTGGTGTTCACAAAGAAAAGCCGAATAGAGGATCAAGTAATATCTGCAGGAGTCTAACATAAGTATGTCTATATGCGTATGCAGGCTTCGCTGCTGACCTCTGCCGCACTCACTGCGGAGGTCGCCGCACTGAAGCCGGACCTCGAGGGGTCCGAGAAAGAGCTCGGCCTTGCTAAGAGGCAGCTCGAGGAGAACAAAGGTATGTAATACCTAGTATATATATATATACATAAAGAAGATGCGATTGCGAAATGACAGGATCATCATGAATTTGCCAGGGGCCATGACCGAGGTGGCGGCCCTGAAGCAAGCGCTATCCGAGGCCGAAAACAAAGCGGCCAAGGAGCGGACCGAGCGGGAAAAGCAAGAGGCACGGGTGGGCGAGGTGCAGCAAGAGCTCTAGGCTCTCGTGGCGAAGCACGAGGCTTTGGAGCTTGACTGGAAGACGCGAGAGTCCGAGCTCGCCGCGGCCCTCGAGAGCGCAAAAAATGCCAAGGCCAAAGCCCAAAAGGTCCTCCAGGAGATTGAGGCGATGAGGAATATAGCGGCGGGTAAGGCATTCAATATGCAAAGCAAGCATGTGAGAGTAAATTACTTATTACTTACCCGAGTCCGGAGCTCTCCAGGAGCATTCGCAGATTTGCTCCGCAGCGTGTCGGATGCCACGAAGTTTTACCAGGCCGAGGAGGGAAGCTCGACGGAGAAGCTGTTCTGGTCTCAGTATACTGGGACCGAACACCCGATGCCTATGAGCGACCAGCTGAAGCAACTGGTCGAGCTGCACAAGGCGGCCGAACAGGACATGAAGGGCTTTATAGTCCGGATGTGGCCTGGCGACGCCCTTCCCAATAGCTACTTCAGCCTGGTGAGGCGGCTTGTGGAAGCCTGCCCACGGCTGGAAGTCATCAAGCGGTTCATCTACATCGAAGGTGCACGCCGGGCTTTTGCCCGTGCGAAGGTGCACTCGGCCAAGCTGGACACCGTGAAGCTGGTGAAGGAGGGGCCGATGCAGGGCAAGGAGCATCGCCACCCCGAGATGTATTATGAGGGTGTCCTGAAGGGTGCCCGTCTTGTAGCGGACGAGTGTGCAAAAGATGTAATATTTGAATGAACTTGCTCGTGTGATCCTGGGGTATGAAAACTTGTTCATATACGCTATGCAACGCTTGTTTGAACTTAAAATATTACCTTCTGTTCAGCTGTTTATCAAATCTGAGAGATGGCTAGTCGTCGGCTTCTGCCCCCATGCCACGAGTGCTGGGGTGTTTGGGATAAACCTGAGCACTCTTGTTCCCATTTTTGGGTCCTTCGAGGGAGGTGCTCAGCACAGCGAACAAGGCAATCGGACTATAATGCTTTATCACTCTCACTTAGCCATAGAATTCTATAATTTTAAATTTCGGCGAAGCCCCTAGTATTCAGAAGGCCAAATTCGGGGCGCTATACACACCTTAAGCCGGACAGAGCTGACTCCTCGCTCTAAGCGGCATAAGTCTTTAGGGACTTGAAACCTCTCAAACAGCGACCAGTCTCTCGCCTTATCATGACAGTCAGTTTTAGCTTTCTCTACTGAGGTGCTTAGCCCAGCAGAACCGGGGCACAATCACAGTAGTTCTCCCAGTGCTACCTTAGCCGATACAGCGGAACATAAGGTACCAAAACATGGGAGCCGGGCAAGCCCAACTATTGACCCAAGACATGATTCGGAGCTGATGCATATAATGTTATAAGTTCGGGGTGCCGCACTGTCGAAAGTGTTCGGACTTCTCACACCGTATTATGGGGTATGCTTAAGCCCCTAGCGTATTGGCCGTACTAGAGTGTACGGGTGTTGGATGTCATGAATGAACATATATATATATATAATAAGAATGCAATAATAGTCTTAGTGCTATGCATTGTTTATTCAAAAAGGTGCGTTAAAGCAACATGATACAAGTAGTGCGATAAGCAAAAAGTGGGACTATCTGACATGTCCCCTCCAAGGGCAAGCTGAGGAATGGTATTGAAAGCAGGTATTTTACTCATTATCAGAGACCACCTGGGAATTCCATGACGCGATGTAGTTTTCTGCCTCCTTGGTTGTTGTATCGTGTGTTCGGCCGACAAACTGCCGGATGGTGTTTCTAGAGAGTAAAGTCCTGAAAGAGAGAAAAAATAATAAGGTGGTAAGCCCCTAGTGTGGTTGAGCCGCGTCTTGGGGCGTGCCGTAGTCGTGCCCCCCTCCCCACCTGTGCCCATGGTATTTTCAATGCGTAATTATGTACGCGGGGCACGGCTTTAGCCGTTTGGCTGGGGCTGGGGTGGGGGCCGCATTGCTATGCAAGCTCGGAATGTGCCAGGTGGTTTTGTTGCCGATTATTCTAGGCGCGCTTGAAAGTGTCCAGGTTCTTAATCGCCGAACTAGTGGATTTCCTTAAGAGGCTGCTTTGTGCTTCTGCTGCGAGGGCCGCAGTGTGCTCCTCCATGCGGAGAGAGCGCTCTGTGTTTCCATTAACTGTGATGACCCCCCGAGGTCCTGGCATCTTGAGCTTGAGGTATGCATAATGCGGTACCGCATTGAATCTCACAAATGCGGTTCGCTTGACCAGTGCATGATAGCCACTTCGGAACGGGACTATATCAAAGATTAACTCTTCGCTTCGGAAGTTATCCGGGGATCCGAAGACCACTTCCAGTGTGACTGAGCCTGTGCAATGGGCCTCTACACCTGGTATGACGCCTTTGAAGGTCGTTTTTGTGGGATTGATCCATGAGGGGTCTATACCCATTTTGCGCACTGTGTCGTGGTAAAGAAGGTTTAGGCTGCTACCGCCATCCATAAGGACTCGAGTGAGGTGAAATCCGTCAACGATTAGGTCTAGGACCAGTGCGGAGAATCCGCCATGACGGATACTAGTGGGGTGGTCCCTGCGATCGAAGGTGATCAGACAAGAGGACCATGGGTTGAACTTTGGGGCGACTGGCTCCAACACATATACGTCCCTTAGCGCACGCTTCCGCTCCCTCTTGGGGATGTGGGTTGCATATATCATGTTCATCGTCCGCACTTGTGGGGGGAACCTCTTCTGTCCTTCAGTGTTCGGCTGTCGAGGCTCCTCCTCGTCATTGCTTTGTGACCCCTTATCTTTGTTTTCGGCATTTAACTTGCCGGCCTGCTTGAACACCCAACAATCCCTGTTGGTGTGGTTGTCAGGCTTGTCGGGGGTGCCATGTATTTGACACAAGCGGTCGAGTATACGGTCCAAACTGGACGGGCCTGAAGTGCTTCTTTTGAATGGCTTTTTCTGCTGACCGGGTTTAGAGCCTTTGAATCCGGCATTGACTGCCGTATCCTCGGTATTGTCGCTGTTAATGCGGCGCTTATGTTTGTTGCGACGTGACCTACCATTGCCATCCTTGGTATCTGAAGTACCATGGTTCTTTGATATGTTATTGCTGCGAGCCAGCCAGCTATCTTCTCCCGCACAATAGCGGGTCATGAGTGTCGCGAGGGCTGCCATAGATTTCGGCTTTTCCTGGCCAAGGTGCCTGGCGAGCCACTCGTCGCAGATGTTGTGCTTAAAAGCTGCTAGGGCCTCTGCATCCGGACAGTCGACAATTTGATTTTTCTTTGTTAGGAACCATGTCCAGAATTGCCTGGCCGATTCCTCTGGCTACTGAATTATGTGGCTCAAGTCATCGGCATCCGGTGGTCGCACATAAGTGCCCTGGAAGTTGTCGAGGAATGCGGCTTCCAGATCTTCCCAACAGCCAATGGATTCTGCTGGCAGGCTGTTGAGCCAATGCCGAGCTGGTCCTTTGAGCTTGAGTGGGAGGTATTTGATGGCGTGTAGATAATCACCGCGGGCCATGTGGATATGCAGGAGGAAATCCTCGATCCGTACCGCAGGATCTGTTGTGCCGTCATATGATTCTATATTTACGGGTTTGAAACCCTCTGGGATTTGATTATCCATTACTTCATCTATGAAGCATAGGGGGTGTGCGGCGCCTCTGTACTGGGCTATATCGCGACGCAGCCAAATGAGTGTTGCCCGCTGTGTTCGGCCCGTCCGGACTTACTTTTACTGTATCCGGCGTGACAGTTATCGTCTCGCATAGTGGCGCGCCCTCGTGATCCGTAGATCGATCTTGCATGTTTTGCTTTGTCCTCCAATACATCTCGCAGGTCTGGCATATTTCCCCATGCCTTGACATTTTTATTTGAGTGGCGTCGGAGTGCAGTCTGAGCTTTTGGCTGAAATGCCTCTCTGTCATGGCCACGAGGTGGTCGGTCAGCCGCATCATATGCCGGAGATGTAGGTTTGAGTGCTTCTCCTCCAATCGGGGTAGCAACCTACGCTTTGGGTAACTCTTGGAGGGGCGTTCGACTTTATATTCCTCGGCCGCAAGGACTTCAGTCCATCTGTCAGCTAGCAAATCTTGATCAGCTTGAAGCTGCTGTTGCTTTTTCTTAAGGCTATTTGCCGTGGCTATAAGCCGGCGCTTGAAGCGCTCTTGTTCGACGGGATCCTTAGGCACGACGAATTCGTCATCGTCGAGGCTTGCCTCGTCTTCGGAGGGAGGCATGTAATTATCATCCTCCACCTCTCCATCTGCCGCTCTCTCTGGAGGGCTGGCTTCTCCATCCTCCTGCCCTAAATCTTGCTGGAGGGGATTGTTGTCGTCTTCGGCACTGTCCGGAGTGCTATTATCTCCTGTGCCGGGGTCACCGCTTTTGCCTTGGCGAGACTTAGAGCGGCGCCGCTGACGCTGGCGCTTGGGTTGCTTTTTGGAGGGGTCATCCTCCGCTGTCTCATCGCCATTGCCTTCTTTGGGTGTGTCCACCATGTATATATCATATGATGAGGTGGTTGTCCAGTGCCCGGTGGGTAGTGGTTCCTCTTCGCCTCCCGCATCATCGTCCATGCCGTTGATGTCTTCGGAGTCGAAGTCAAGCATGTCGGTTAAGTCGTCGACAGTGGCTACTAAGTGGGTGGTGGGTGGGCGGCGAATTTCTTCGTCGTCTGCATCCCAATCCTGCCGGACATAGTTCGGCCAGGACTCTCCTGACAAGGAGAGAGACCTTAATGAGTGCTGAAAGATATCCGCAGAGGTAAACTCCATGATCGGTGCCCAATAGGATTCGATAGGCACGGGCGCAAGCAGTTGGGAGTCCGTGGCCGGGGAGGAATCCGGTAGTTCGGCGTCACGGCTCTCATGGAGGGTAAGGTCGATACTCGCCTCGATCGCCGATGAGAGTGCGGCCTCCATGGCGGGGTCTATCCACCCGCCCATGGGAGGCGCAACTGGCTCCGAGCTGAGGGCCGGAGCGGTTGCCGGCGTGATCTCTTGGACACTGTCCGATGCTAGAGCTAAATCATGCTCATCGTGGTCATATGGCGCACTAGGCAGGGGCTCGAATCCGTTGAAGATCAAGTCTCCGCGGATATCGCCTTGTAGTTTAAGCTTCCAAACCTGACCCGATGGCTAGGGGCGTAACTCTCGATCTCCTCCATATGGCCAAGCGTGTTGGCCCGCAGTGCGAAGCCGCCGAATACAAAGATCTGTCCGGGGAGAAAAGTCTCACCCTGGACTGCATAGCTATCTATGATCGAAGGATCCATCAAGCCTAATGGTGACGACACAGAGGAACTCTCAATGAAAGCACCAATGTCGGTGTCAAAATCGGCGGATCTCGGGTAGGGGGTCCCGAACTGTGCGTCTAAGGCGGATGGTAATAGGAGGCAGGGGACATGATGTTTTACCCAGGTTCGGGCCCTCTTGATGGAGGTAAAACCCTACGTCCTGCTTGATTGTTCTTGACAATACGAGTAGTACAAGAGTTGATCTACCACGAGATCAGAGAGGCTAAACCCTAGAAGCTAGCCTATGGTATGATTGTCTGTTGTTCTACGGACTAAAACCCTCCGGTTTATATAGACACCGGAGGGGGCTAGGGTTACACAAGGTCGGTTACAAAGGAGGAGATATACATATCCGTATTGCCTAGCTTGCCTTCCACGCCAAGTAGAGTCCCATCCAAACATGGGACGAAGTCTTCAATCTTGTATCTTCATAGTCCAACAGTCCGGCCAAAGGATATAGTCCGGCTGTCCGGAGACCCCCTAATCTAGGACTCCCTCACTGGGCACGCCCTGTGACCTCATGGCCAAATGGTGGACCCCCCCTGGTGTGTTCTTAGTGCTAGAAATTATTAAGTATTCTACAAAAAATCATATTTCATTTTCAGGATGTTTGGAGAACTTTTATTTTTGGGGTATTTTTATTGCAAGTATAATTCAGAAAACAGAAAGAAAATACTATTTTTGCTTTATTTAATTGAAATAACAAAAAGTAAAATGAGAGTACAAAGAGTTGTGCTTTCTAACTTCATCCATCTCGTGCTCATCAAAAGGAATCCACTAACAAGGTTGATCAAGTCTTGTTAACAAACTCTTTCCAAATTGCATGAAACCAGAGAGTTTTCGAATAACACTAGGTTACCTCAATGGGTATATGCATGTCCCCAACAATAAGAATATCATATTTCTTCTTGACAGTAGGAAGAGGGAATTCAAAACCTCCAATAGTGATTGTTGAAAATTTTCCATTAGAATAGATACTGTGGACTTGAGGTTGTTTCCTCGGAAAGTGTACCGTATGCTCATTACCATTAACATGAAAAGTGACATTGCCTATGTTACAATCAATAACAGCCCCTGCAGTATTCAGAAAGGTTCTACCAAGGATAATAGACATACTATCGTCCTCGGGAATATCAAGAATAACAAAGTCCGTTAAAATAGTAACATTTGCGACCACAACAGGCACATCCTCACAAATACCGACAGGTATAGCAGTTGATTTATCGGCCATTTGCAAAGATATTTTAATAGGCGTCAACTTATTCAAATCAAGTCTATGATATAATGAGAGAGGCATAACACTAACACCGGCTCCAAGATCACATAAAGCAGTTTTAACATAGTTTCTTTTAATGGAGCATGGTATAGTTGGTACTCCTGGATCTCCTAGTTTCTTAAGTATTCCACCTTTAGAAGTATAATTGGCAAGCATGGTGGAAATTTCAGCTTCTGGTATCTTTCTTTTATTTGTAACAATATCTTTCATATACTTAGCATAAGGATTCATTTTAAGCATATCAGTCAAACGCATACGCAAAAAGATAGGTCTAATCATTTCAGCAAAGCGCTCAAAATCCCTTTTCATCCTTTTTCTTGGATGGTTTTAGAGGAAAAGGCATGGGTTTCTGAACCCATGGTTCTCTTTCTTTATCGTGCTTCCTAGCAATGAAGTCTCTCTTATCATAACATTGATTCTTTGATTGTGGGTTATCAAGATCAATGACAGGTTCAATCTCTACATCATTGTTATTGCTAGGTTAAGCATCAATATGAACATCATCATTAACATTATCACTAGGTTCATGTTCATTACCAGATTGTGTTTCAGCATCAGAAATAGAAATATCACTGGGATTTGATACGTCCATTTTGCATAATGCTTTTATATCAATATTTATTGCATTATGGGCTGTTATTACACATAATGTCACAATACTTATGCCTATTCTCTCTTATTCTACAAGGTTTACATGAAGAGGGAGAATGCCGGTAGCTGGAATTCTGGGCTGGAAAAGGAGAAAATATTAGAGACCTATTCTGCACAACTCCAATAGTCCAGAAACTTCACCGGAGCACGTTTTGGAATATATCAAAAATACTAGCGAAAGAATTAACCAGAGGGGGCCCACACCCTGCCACGAGGGTGGGGGCGCGCCCTACCCCCTGGGCGTGCCCCCTGTCTCGTGGGCCCCTAGTAGGCCTCCGGTGCCCATCTTCTACTATATGAAGTCTTTTGTCTGAGAAAAAGTCATAAGCAAGCCCACGGGATGAAACTCCGCCGCCACGAGGCGGAACCAATCTAGGGCTCCGGCGGAGCTGTTCTGCCGGGGAAACATCCCTCCGGGAGGGGTAAAACATCACCATCGTCATCACCATCGATCCTCTCATAGGGAGGGGGTCAATCTCCATCAACATCTTCACCAGCACCATCTCATCTCAAACCCTAGTTCATCTCTTGTATCCAATCTTTGCCTCAAAACCTTAGATTGGTACTTGTGGGTTGCTAGTAGTGTTGATTACTCCTTGTAGTTGATGCTAGTGGGTTTATTTGGTGAAATATCATATGTTCAGATCCTTCATGCATATTAATACCCCTCTTATTATGAACAAGAATATGATTTGTGAGTATTTATATTTGTTCCTGAGGACATGGGAGAAGTCTTGCTATAAGTAGTCATGTGATTTGGTATTCCTTTGATATTTTGATGAGATGTATGTTGTCTCTCCTCTAGTGGTGTCATGCGAACATCGACTACATGACACTTCACCATTGTTCGGGCCTAGGGGAAGGCATTTAGAAGTAATAAGTAGATGATGGGTTGCTAGAGTGACAGAAGCTTAAACCCTAGTTTATGAGTTGCTTCGTAAGGGGCTGATTTGGATCCATATGTTTCATGCTATGGTTAGGTTTACCTTAATACTTCTTTTGTAGTTGCGAATGCTTGCAAGAGGGGTTAATCATAAGTGGATGCTTGTCCAAGGAAGGGCAGTACCCAAGAACCGGTCCACCCACATATCAAATTATCAAAGTACTGAACGTGAATCATATGAACGTGATGAAAACTAGCTTGACGATAATTCCCATGTGTCCCCGGGAGCGCTTTCCTTTATATAAGAGTTTGTACAGGCTTGTCCTTTGCTACAAAAAGGATTGGGCCATCTTGCTGCACCTTATTTTATTTTATTACTTGTTACCCGTTGCAACTTACCTTATCACAAAACTATCTGTTACCTATAATTTTAATGCTTGCAGAGAATACCTTACTGAAAACTTCTTATCATTTCCTTCTGCTCCTCGTTGGGTTCGACACTCTTACTTATCCAAAGGACTATGATAGATCCCCTATACTTGTGGGTCATCAAGACTCTTTTCTGGCGCCGTTGCCGGGGAGTGAAGCACCTTTGGTAGGTGGAATTTGGTAAGGAAAAATTTATATAGTGTGCTGAAATTTACTGTCACTTGTTATTATGGAACATAATCCTTTGAGGGGCTTGTTTGGGGTATCTTCACCCCGACTAGTAGAGCAAAGAGTTGCTCCTCAACCTACTGAACCTACTGAAAATGTTTACTTTGAAATTCCTTCGGGTATGATAGAGAAACTGCTAGCTAATCCTTTCAAAGGTGATGGAACATTACATCCCGATTTGTACCTAATCTATGTGGATGAAGTCTGTGGATTATTTAAGCTTGCAGGTATGCCTGAGGATGTTATCAAGAAGAAGGTCTTCCCTTTATCTTTGAAGGGAAAGGCATTGACATGGTTAGGCTATGTGATGATATGGGATCATGGAACTATAACCAATTGAAATTGGAATTTCATTAGAAGTTTTATCCTATGCATCTGGTTCATCATGATCGTAATTATATATATAATTTCTGGCCTCGCGAAGGAGAAAGCATCGCTCAAGCTTGGGGGAGGCTTAAGTGAATGTTATAATCGTGCCCCGATCATGAGCTCTCAAGAGAAATTTTTATTCAAAAATTTTATGCTCGTCTTTCTCTCAATAATCGCTCCATGCTCGATACTTCTTGTACTGGATCTTTTATGATGAATACTATTGAATTCAAATGGGATTTATTGGAAAGAATTAAAAGCAACTCTGAAGATTGGGAACTCGGTGAAGGTAAGGAGTCAGGTATAACACCTAAGTTTGATTGTGTTAAATCTGTTATGGATACCGACGTTTTCCGTGAATTTAGCACTAAATATGGACTTGACTCTGAGATAGTAGCTTCTTTCTGTGATTCCTTGGCTACTCATGTTGATCTCCCTAAGGAGAAGTGGTTTAAATATAGTCCTCCCATTCAACTAAAAGTAGTTGCACTTATTAAAGTTGAAGAAAAGACTATCACTTATAATGTTGATCCTGTTGTTCCTACTGCTTATATTGAGAAACCACCTTTCCCTGTTAGAATAAATGATCATGCTAAAGCTTCAACTGTGGTTCGTAAGAGTAATACTAGAACACCCACACCCCCTGAGCAAATTAAAGTTGAACCTAGTATAGCTATGGTTAAAGATCTCTTGGCCGATAATATTGATGGGCATGTTATTTACTTCTGTGATGAAGCTGCTAGAATTGCTAGACCTGACACTACAAATAAACATAGACCTGTTGTAGGCATGCCTGTTATTTCTGTCAAAGTAGGAGATCATTGCTATCATGGCTTATGTGATATGGGTGCTAGTGCAAGTGCAGTATCTCATTCCTTATACAAAGAAATTATGCATGATATTGCACCTGTTGAGATAGAGGAAATTGATGTTACAATTAAGCTTGCCAATAGAGACACTATTTCACCAGTTGGGATTGTTAGAGATGTTGAAGTCTTGTGTGGGAAACTTAAATATCCTGCTGATTTTCTTGTTCTTGGTTCCCCCAAGATAACTTTTGTCCCATTATATTTGGTAGACCCTTCTTGAATACTGTTAATGCTAGGATAGATTGCAAAAAGGATGTTGTTACTATTGGTTTGGGGAATATGTCTCATGAGTTTAATTTCGCTAAATTTCGTAGACAACCCCATGATAAAGAATTGCCTAGTAAAGTTGAAATTATTGGTCTTGCTTCTATTGTCGTCCCTCCTAATGATCCTTTAGAACAATATTTGCTCGACCATGAAAATGATATCTTTATGAATGAAAGAAGGGAAATAGATGAAGTATTCTTTAAACAAGGACCTACTTTGAAACACAACTTGCCTGTTGAAATCCTAGGGGATCCTCCTCCACCCAAGGGTGATCCCGTGTTTGAGCGTAAACCATTACCTAATACTCTTAAATATGCTTATCTTGATGAAAAGAAGGTATATCCTATTATTATTAGTGCTAACCTTTCAGAGCATGCAGAAAATAAATTATTGAAAACTCTGAAGAAGCACCGTGCTACTATTGGATATACTCTTGATGATCTTAAGGGCATTAGTCCCACTCTATGCCAGCACAAAATAAAATTGGAGAAAGACGCGAAACCGGTTGTTTATCACCAATGACGGTTAAATCCTAAGATGAAAGAAGTGGTAAGAAAAGAAATACTAAAGCTTCTGGAGGCAGGTATAATTTATCCCGTTGCTGATAGTCAGTGGGTAAGTCCTGTCCATTGTGTCCCTAAGAAGGGAGGTATTACTGTTGTTCCTAATGATAAAGATGAATTGATCCAACAAAGAATTGTTATAGGTTATAGAATGGTAATTGATTTTTGCAAATTAAATAAAGCTACTAAAAAGGATCATTACCCTTTACCTTTTATTGATCAAATGTTAGAAAGATTATCCAAACATACACATTTTTGCTTTCTAGATGGTTTTTCAAATACCTGTGTCAAAAGAGGATCAAGAAAAGACAAATTTTACTTGCCCTTTTGGTACCTTTCTTATAGATGTATGCTTTTGGTTTATGCAATGCACCTGCTACCTTTCAAAGATGCATGACTGCTATATTCTCTGAATTTTGTGAAAAGATTGTTGAGGTTTTCATGGATGATTTCTCCGTATATGGAACTTCTTTTGATGATTGCTTAAGCAACCTTGAACGAGTTTTGCAGAGATGTGAAGAAACTAATCTTGTCTTGAATTGGGAGAAGTGCCACTTTATGGTTAATGAAGGTATTGTCTTGGGGCATAAAATATCTGAAAGAGGTATTGAATACGATAAAGCTAAAGTTGATGCTATTGAAAAGATGCCGTGTCCTAAGGCCATTAAAGGTATCAGAAGTTTCCTTGGTCATGTAGGTTTTTATAGGAGGTTCATTAAAGACTTCTCAAAAATTTCCAAGCCTTTGACTAATCTCTTACAAAAAGATGTTCCTTTTGTCTTTGATGATGATTGTGTAGAAGCATTTGAAATACTTAAGAAAGCCCTAATTTCTGCACCCATTGTTTAGCCTCCTGATTGGAATTTACCCTTTGAAATTATGTGTGATGCTAGTAATTATGCTGTAGGGGCTGTTCTAGGACAAAGAGTTGATAAGAAATTAAATGTTAGTAAAACTCTAGATAGTGCCCAGAGAAATTATGCTACTACTAAAAAGAATTTTTAGCAATTGTATTTGCTTGTGATAAGTTCAGACCTTATATTGTTGATTCTAAAGTAACTTTTGACACTGATCATGCTGCTATTAAATATCTTATGGAAAAGAAAGATGCTAAACCTAGACTTACTAGATGGGTTCTCTTGCTACAAGAATTTGATTTGCATATTATTGATAGAAAGGGAGCTGAGAACCCTATTGCAGACAACTTGTCTAGGTTAGAGAATGTTCTTGATGACCCACTACCTATTGATGATAGCTTTCCTTATGAACAATTAGCTATCATAAATGCTTCTCGTACTACTCCATGGTATGCTGATTATGCTAATTACATTGTTGCTAAATTTATACCACCTAGTTTCACATACCAGCAAAAGAAAAAGTTTTTCTATGATTTAAGACATTACTTCTGGGATGACCCACACCTTTATAAAGAAGGAGTAGATAGTGTTATAGACGCTGTGTACCTAAGCATGAACAGGAATAGATCCTACGCAAGTGTCACTCTGAGGCTTATGGAGGACACCATGCTGGAGACAGAACTACACATAAGGTATTGCAATCCAGTTTTTATTGGCCTACTCTCTTCAAGGATGCCCGTAAGTTTGTCTTGTCTTGTGATGAATGTCAAAGAATTGGTAATATTAGTAGATGTTAAGAAATGCCTATGAATTATTCACTTGTTATTGAACCATTTGATGTTTGGGGCTTTGATTATATAGGACTGTTTCCTTCCTCTAATGGGTATACACATATTTTAGTTGCTGTTGATTACATTACTAAGTGGGTAGAAGCTATTCCAACTAGTAGTGCTTATTGCTACCTCTTGAGCACTGCGTTGGATTTCCCCGAAGAGGAGAGGATGATGCAACAAAGTAGCGTAAGTATTTCCCTCAGTTTTTGAGAACCAAGGTATCAATCCAGTAGGAGGCTACGCGTGAGTCCCTCGTACGAACACAAAAACAATAGCTCAACGCAACCAACGCGCTTAGGGGTTGTCAATCCCTTCACGGTCACTTACGAAAGTGAGATCTGATAGATATGATAAATAATATTTTTGGTATTTTTGGTATAGAGATGCAAAGTAAAAAGTAAAGGGCAAAGTAAAAGCAAAGCAATAATAAAGTGATGGAGATTAATATGATGAGAAAGAGACCCGGGGGCCATAGGTTTCACTAGTGGCTTCTCTCAAGAGCATAATTATTCTATGGTGGGTGAACAAATTACTGTTGAGCAATTGACAGAATTGAGCATAGTTATGAGAATATCTAGGTATGCTCATGTATATAGGCATCACGTCCGAGACAAGTAGACCGACTCCTGCCTGCATCTACTACTATTACTCCACTCATCGACCGCTATCCAACATGCATCTAGAGTATTAAGTTAAAAACAGAGTAATGCCTTAAGCAAGATGACATGATGTAGAGGGATAGTTTCATGCAATATGATAAAAAACCCATCTTGTTATCCTCGATGGCAATGATACAATACGTGCCTTGCTGCCCCTTTTGTCACTGGGAAAGGACACCGAAAGATTGAACCCAAAGCTAAGCACTTCTCCCATGGCAAGAACAACCAATCTAGTAGGCCAAACCAAACTGATAATTCGAAGAGACTTGCAAAGATAACCAATCATACATAAAAGAATTCAAAGAAGATTCAAATATTATTCATAGATAGACTTGATCATAAACCCATAATTCATCAGTCTCAACAAACACACCGCAAAAACAAGATTACATCGAATAGATCTCCACGAGAGAGGGGGGGAACATTGTATTGAGATCCAAAAAGAGAGAAGAAGCCATCTAGCTACTAACTATGGACCCGTAGGTCTGAAGTAAACTACTCACACTTCATCGGAGGGGCTGGGATGATGATGTAGAAGCCCTCCGTGATTGATGCCCCCTCCGGCGGAGCTCCAGAACAGGCCCCAAGATGGGATCTCGTGGATACAGAAAGTTGCGGCGGTGGAATTAGGTTTTTGGCTCCGTATCTGATCGTTTGGGGGCAGGCGCGCCCCCCTACCTCGTGGCCTCCTGTTAATTGGCTTGACATAGGGTCCAAGTCTCCTGAGTTGTATTCGGTGAGAAAATCACGTTCCCGAAGGTTTCATTCCGTTTGGACTCCGTTTGATATTCCTTTTCTTCGAAACCCTAAAACGGGCAAAAAACAGCAATTCTGGGCTGGGCCTCCGGTTAATAGGTTAGTCCCAAAAATAATATAAAAGTGGATAATAAAGCCCAATAATGTCCAAAACAATAGATAATATAGCATGGAGCAATCAAAAATTATAGATACGTTGGAGACGTATCAAGCATCCCCAAGCTTAATTCCTGCTCGTCCTCGAGTAGGTAAATGATAACAACAGAATTTTTGATGCGGAGTGCTACTTGGCATAATTTCAATATAAATCTTCTTAATTGTGGTATGAATATTCAGATTCAAAAGATTCAAGACAAAATTTCATGTTGACATAAAAATAATAATACTTCAAGCATGCTAACAAAGCAATTATGTCTTCTCAAAATAACATGGCCAAAGAAATCTATCCTACAAAATCATATAGTCTGGCTATGCTCTATCTTCACCACACAAAGTATTTAAATCATGCATCACCCCGATGACAAGCCAAGCAATTGTTTCATACTTTCGACATTTTCAAAACCTTTTCGATCTTCACGCAATACATGAGCGTGAGCCATGGATATAGTACTATATGTGGAATAGAATGGTGGTTGTGGAGAAGACAAAAAGAGGGGAAGATAGTCTCACATGAACTAGGCATATCAACAAGCTATGGAGATGCCCATCAATAGATATCAATGTGAGTGAGTAGGGATTGCCATGCAACAGATGCACTAGAGATATAAGTATATGAAAGCTCAACAAAAGAAACTAAGTGGGTGTGCATCTAACTCGCTTGCTCACGAAGACCTAGGGCATTTTGAGGAAGCCCATCATTGGAATATACAAGCCAAGTTCTATAATGAAAAATTCCCACTAGTATATCAAAGTGACAGAATGAGAGACTCTCTATCATGAAGATCATGGTGCTACTTTGAAGCACAAGTGTGGTAAAAGGATAGTAACATTGTCCCTTCTCTCTTTTTCTCTCATTTTTTTGTTTGGGCCTTCTCCTCTTTTTTTATAGTCTCCATCATCCTTTCCTCACTTGGGACAATGCTCTAAAAATGATGATCATCACACTTTTTTTTCTTACAACTCAATACTTAGAACAAAATATGACTCTATATGAATGCCTCCGCCGGTGTACCGGGATATGCAATGAATCAAGAGTGACATGTATGAAAGAATTATGAACGGTGGCTTTGCCACAAATACGATGTCAACTACATGATCATGCTAGAAATATGACAATGATGGAGCATGTCATAATGAACGGAACGGTGGAAGGTTGCATGGCAATATATCTCGGAATGGCTATGGAAATGCCATGATAGGTAGGTATGGTGGCTGTTTTGAGGAAGGTATTTGGTGGGTGTATGATACTGGCGAAAAGTGTGCGGTATTAGAGAGGCTAGCAATGGTGGAAGGAAGGAAAGTGCGTATAATCCATGGACTCAACATTAGTCATAAAGAACTCATATACTTATTGCAAAACTCTAGAAGTTATCAAAGTAAAGTATTACGGGCATGCTCCTAGGGGGATAGATTGGTAGGAAAAGACCATTGCTCGTCCCCGACCGCCACTCAGAAGGAAGACAATCAATAAATAAATCATGCTCCGACTTCATCACATAACGGTTCACCATACGTGCATGCTACAGGAATCACAAACTTTAACACAAGCATTTCTCAAATTCACAACTACTCAACTAGCATGACTCTAATATCACCATCCTCATATCTCAAAACAATTATCAAGCATCAATTTTTTTTCTTAGTATTCAACGCACTCAAAAGAAAGTTTTACAAATCTTGAATACCAAGCATATTTTTATTAAGCAAATTACCATGCTATTAAGACTCTCAAAATAATCTAAGTGAAGCATGAGAGATCAATAGTTTCTATAAAACAAATCCACCACCGTGCTCTAAAAGATATAAGTGAAGCACTAGAGCAAAATTATATAACTCAAAAGATATAAGTGAAGCACATAGAGTATTCTATCAAATTCCAAATTATGTATGGCTCTCTCAAAAGGTGTCTACAGAAAGGATGATTGTGGTAGACTAACAAGAAAATACTCAAATCATAAAATACGCTCCAAGAAAAACACATATCATGTGGTGAATGAAAATATAGCTCCAAGTAAAGTTACCGATAGAAGTAGACGAAAGAGGGGATGCCTTCCGGGGCATCCCCAAGCTTTGGCTTTTAGGTGTCCTTATATTATCTTGGGGGTTCCATGGGCATCCCCATGCTTAGGCTCTTGCCACTCCTTGTTCCATAATCCATCAAATCTTTACCCACAACTTGAAAACTTCACAACACAAAACTTAAAGTAGAAAATCTCGTGAGCTCCATTAGCGAAAGAAAACAAAATACCACTTCAAGGTACTGTAATGAACTCATTATTTATTTATATTGGTGTTAAACATACTGTATTCAAACTTCTCTATGGATTATAAACTATTTTACTAGCCATAGATTCATCAAAATAAGCAAACAACACACGAAAAACAGAATCTGTCAAAAACAGAACAGTATGTAGTTATCTGTAGCTAGCGCAAGATATGAAACCCCATAAATTCTAAAATAAATTGATGGACGTGAGGAATTTATATATTAATCATATGCAAAAAGAATTAACTAAATATCACTCTCCAAATAAAAATTACAGCAGTTCTTGTGAACGCTAAAGTTTCTGTTTTTTACAGCAAGTTCAACAAGACTTTCCCCAAGTCTTCCCAACGGTTCTACTTGGCACAAACACTAATTAAACACAAAAAACACAACCAAAACAGAGGATAAATAATTTATTTATTACTAAACAGGAGCAAAAAGTAAGGAATAAAAATAAAATTGGGTTGCCTCCCAACAAGCGCTATCGTTTAACGCCCCTAGCTAGGCATAACAAGCAAGAATAGATCTAGGTATTGCCATCTTTGGTAGGAAATGCATAAGTGGCTCTCATGATAGATTCATATGGTAATTTTATTTTCTTTCTAGGGAAGTGTTCCATGCCCTTTTTAATGGAAATTGAAATCTAATATTCCCTTCCTTCATATCAATAATTGCACCAACCGTTCTAAGGAAAGGTCTACCGTGAATAATAGGGCAAGAAAGATTGCAATCTATATCAAGAACGATAAAATCTACGGGCACATAATTCCTATTTGCAACAATAAGAACATCATTAATTCCTCCCATAGGTTTCTTAATAGTGGAATCCGTAAGATGCAAGTTTAGAGAGCAATCATCAAAATCACGGAAATCTAGCAAATCACACAAAGTTTTGGGAATAGTAGAGACACTAGCACCCAAATCACACAAAGCATAAAACTCATAATCTTTAATTTTAATTTTAATAGTTGGTTCCCACTCATAATAAAGTTTTCTAGGGATAAACTTCCAATTCAAGCTTTTCTTCATAAGATTGCATCAAGGCATCAACGATATGTTTAGTAAACGCTTTATTTTGACTATAAGCGTGAGGAGAATTTAGCACGGATTGCAACAAGGAAATACAATCAATCAAAGAGAAATTTTTATAGTTAAATTCCTTGAAATCCATAATGGTGGGTTTAGCAACATCTAGGGTTTTAATTTCTTCAATCCCATTTTTATCAAATATAGCATCAAGATCAAAAGATTCAGAATTATTGGAACGCCTTCTAGGTAGAGGTGGATCATATTCAGTCCCATCATTATCAAGATTCATATTTCAAAATAAAGATTTAATAGGGGACACATCAATAACTTTTAGATCTTCATCATTATTTTCATAGGAACTAGAAGAACACGCTTTTATAAAGGCATCTTTCTTAGCACGCATCCTAGCGGTTCTTTCTTTGCACTCATCAATGGAAATTCTCATGGCTTTGAGAGACTCATTGATATCATGCTTAGGTGGAATAGATCTAAGTTTCAAAGAATCAACATCAAGAGCAATTCTATCAATGTTCCTAGCCAAATCATCAATCTTAAGCAATTTTTCTTCAATCATAGCATTAAAATTCTTTTGCGTAGTAATAAATTATTTCATATTAGATTCAAAATCAGAGGGCATCTTATTATAATTTCCATAAGAATTGTTGTAGGAATTACCATAATTATTAGAGCGATTACTAGGATAAGGCCTAGGATTGAAATTTCCTCTATACGCTTGTTACCAAAATTATTCCTACCAACAAAATTCACATCCATAGAATCATTATTATTCTCAATCAAAGTAGACAAGGGAACATCATTAGGATCAGAAGAAACACTCTTATTAGCAAATAATTTCATAAGTTCATCCATCTTTCCACTCAAAACATTAATCTCTTCTATCGCATGCACCTTTTTATTAGTAGATCTTTCAATATGCCATTGAGTAGTTAACCATAATATTATCTAGGAGTTTAGTAGCTTCTCCTAAAGTGATTTCCATAAAAGTGCCTCCCGCGGCCGAATCTAAAAGATTTCTAGAAGCAAAATTCAATCCGGCATAAATTTTTTGTATAATCATCCACAAATTTAAACCATGAGTAGGGCAATTATGTATCGTTAATTTCATTCTCTCCCAAGCATGTGCAACATGTTCGTGATCAAGTTGCTTAAAATTCATAATATCGTTTCTAAGGGAGATGATGTTAGCGGGAGGAAAATACTTAAAGATAAAAGCATCTTTGCACTTGTTCCATGAAGCAATACTATTTTTAGGCAAAGATGAAAACCAAGCTTTAGCATGATCTCTAAGTGAAAAAGGAAAT
This sequence comes from Triticum dicoccoides, assembly GCF_002162155.2. Classification (NCBI taxonomy): domain Eukaryota; kingdom Viridiplantae; phylum Streptophyta; class Magnoliopsida; order Poales; family Poaceae; genus Triticum; species Triticum dicoccoides. The sequence goes on from NC_041388.1 coordinate 481,292,253, forward strand.
AGCTTCAATTTAACAATATCATTATCAACATCTTTATTCTTTTGCATGTCACACAAATCAACGAAGCTATTAAGATGGGTAGCGACATCTTCACAAGGAAGGCCGGAGAACGAATCTTTCATGGCAAGATTCAGCAAAGCATTATTAATTTCAAAAGATTCAGCATCAGTAAGAGGAGCAATCGAAGTGCTAAGGAAATCATTATTATTGGTATTGGTGAAGTCACACAATTTAGTATTATCTTGAGCCATCGCGACAAACAAGCAATCCAACACACGAGCAAAGAAAAAGCATACAGGCAAAAAGAGACAAATAGAGAAAGAGAGGGAGGATAGAGAGAGAGAGGGTGAATAAAACGGCAAGGGTGAATTGGGGAGAGAGGAAAACGAGAGGAAAATGGCAAATACTGTAATGCGGGAGATAGGGATTGTGATGGGTACTTGGTATGTTGACTTTTGCGCAGACTCCCCGGCAACGGCGCCAGAAATTCTTCTTGCTACCTCTTGAGCACTGCGTTGGATTTCCCCGAAGAGGAGAGGATGATGTAGCAAAGTAGCGTAACTAGTTCCCTCGGTTTTTGAGAACCAAGGTATCAATCCAGTAGGAGGCTACACGCGAGTCCCTTGTACCTACACAAAAACAATAGCTCAACGCAGCCAACGCGCTTAGGGGTTGTCAATCCCTTCACGGTCGCTTACGAAAGTGAGATCTAATAGAGATGATAAATAATATTTTTGGTATTTTTGGTATAGAGAAGCAAAGTAAAAAGTAAAGGGCAAAGTAAAAGCAAAGCAATAATAAAGTAATGGAGATTAATATGATGAGAAAGAGACCCGGGGGCCATAGGTTTCACTAGTGGCTTCTCTCAAGAGCATAAGTATTCTACGGTGGGTGAACAAATTACTGTTGAGCAATTGACATAATTGAGCATAGTTATGAGAATATCTAGGTATGATCATGTATATATGCATCAAGTCCGAGACAAGTAGACTGACTCCTGCCTGCATCTACTACTATTACTCCACTCATCGACCGCTATCCAACATGCATCTAGAGTATTAAGTTAAAAACAGAGTAACGCCTTAAGCAAGATGACATGATGTAGAGGGATAGTTTCATGCAATATGATAAAAACCCATCTTGTTATCCTCGATGGCAATGATACAATACGTGACTTGCCGCCCCTTCTGTCACTGGGAAAGGACACCGCAAGATCGAACCCAAAGCTAAGCACTTCTCCCATGGCAAGAACAACCAATCTAGTAGGCCAAACCAAACTGATAATTCGAAGAGACTTGCAAAGATAACCAATCATACATAAAAGAATTCAGAGAAGATTCAAATATTATTCATAGATAGACTTGATCATAAACCCACAATTCATCGGTCTCAACAAACACACCGCAAAAAGAAGATTACATCGAATAGATCTCCACGAGAGAGGGGGAGAACATTGTATTGAGATCCAAAAGGAGAGAAGAAGCCATCTAGCTACTAACTATGGACCCGTAGGTCTGAAGTAAACTACTCACACTTCATCGGAGGGGCTTGGATGATGATGTAGAAGCCCTCCGTGATCGATGCCCCCTCCGGCGGAGCTCCGGAATAGGCCCCAAGATGGGATCTCATGGATACAGAAAGTTGCAGCGGTGGAATTAGGTTTTTGGCTCCGTATCTGATCGTTTGGGTGTACGTGGATATATATTGGAGGAAGAAGTATGTCGGTGGAGCAACAGGGGCCCCACGAGGGTGGGGGGCGCGCTTGGGGGGCAGGCGCGCCCCCTACCTGGTGGCCTCCTGTTAATTGGCTTGACGTAGGGTCCATGTCTCCTGAGTTGTATTTGGTGAGAAAATCACGTCCCCGAAGGTTTCATTCCGTTTGGACTCCGTTTGATATTCCTTTCTTCGAAACCCTAAAACAGGAAAAACAGCAATTCTGGGCTGGGCCTCCGGTTAATAGGTTAGTCCCAAAAATAATATAAAAGTGGATAATAAAGCCCAATAATGTCCAAAACAGTAGATAATATAGCATGAAGCAATCAAAAATTATAGATACGTTGGAGACGTATCACTGATCATAACACCTCTATTAAGATGCTTAAAGAAGTTATTTTTGCGAGGTTTGGAGTCCCTAGGTACTTAATGACTGATGGTGGTTCACATTTTTTTCATGGTGCTTTTCGTAAAATGCTTGCTAAGTATGATGTTAATGATAGAATTGCATCTCCGTATCACCCACAATCTAGTGGTCAAGTAGAACTGAGTAATAGAGAGCATAAATTAATTTTGCAAAAGACTGTTAATAGATCTAGAAAGAATTTGTCAAAGAAACTTGATGATGCATTATGAGCCTATAGAACTGCAATTAAAAATCCTATGGGTATGTCTCCACATAAAATGGTTTTTGGAAAAGCTTGTCACTTACCTCTCGAACTAGAACATAAGGCATATTGGGCCATTAAAGAGCTCAACTATGACTTCAAACTTGCCGGTGAGAAGAGGCTTTTTGACATTAGCTCACTTGATGTATGGAGAACCCAGGCCTATGAGAATGCCAAAGTGTTTAAAGAAAAAGTTAAAATATGGCATGACAAAAGGATACAAAAACGTGAGTTTAATGTAGGCGATTATGTATTGTTATACAACTCTCGTTTAAGATTTTTTGCAGGAAAACTCCTCTCTAAATGGTAAGGTCCTTACGTCATCGAGGAGGTCTATTGTTCCGGTGCCATAAAAATCAACAACTTCGAAGGCACAAATCCAAGGGTGGTAAATGGTCAAAGAATGAAACATTATATCTCAGGTAATCCCATAAATGTTGAAACTAATGTTATTGAAACCGTAACCCCAGAGGAATACATAAGGGACACTTTCCAGAACGTTTCAGACTCCGAAAAGGAAGAGGTACGTGGTACGGTAAGTAAACCGACTCCAAAACAGTTCTAATAGCAATTTTTCTCTGTTTTGGAATATTTTAGAAAATAGGAAAATAAGAAGCAGTTCGGGAAGGACACGAGGCATCCACGAGGGTGGAGGGCACGCCCTACCCCCTGGGCACGCCCCCCTGCCTCGTGGGCACCTCGTGTGCTCTCCGGATTCCGTTTTCTTGTGCGATACTTCTTTTGGTCGGTAAAAATTCATTATATAATCTCCGGAAGGTTTTGACCACCATACCACGCAAATATCCTCTGGTTTTGTTTCGAGCTATTTCTGCAGCAGATCTAGAGCAAGATGTCTTCTCAAGAGTCAGTCAGGGAGAGTCGGGTGTCTCATCTGATACCAGGGCCAAGAGCAAACAGCGATGCTGACAACTTTGGGGCATCAACTGAGGAAGAGATGGAGGCTGACTTGAAAAGGATATATGCCATGGAGGAGGATCAAGAAGTTACTTCTTGTTTCTGAGCTGGATTCACGATGGGGGAACTACATAGCTCAGCTATTCGAAACTCAGTCCTCCCTTCCAACGTTAGATTTCTTTCTTATGAAAATATGACAAAGAGTGTTACGTGTTCTCCCACAGCTATGCAACATACTTGGATGAAAGGAGCTTTAGCCATCACGGGCAAGCTCTGTAAGGAAATAATGGACCTCAAGCAGCAAGTCAATAAGCTCGAGGAAGAGAATCGTATCCTGAGGGGCATCATCACCAAGAATATCACATCACCACCCCCAAAGAAAGAGACATAAACACATGGGTATGGGCACTCCCATTGGCAACTGCCAAGCTTGGGGAAGTGCCCCGGTATCGTATCACCATCGCACTTTCATCTTTACCGTTTTTCTTAGTTCGATCCTTTTGGTTATATCTTGATCTAGTAGAATAAAGTTTTAGTATGATCTAGTTTTGAGTTTTTCTTTATGATCCTTCTATGTAATCGAGTTCGTGAGCCATATATAATAAATATTAGTTTTTTTACAAAAAGACTGTAAGGGAACCCCATACAGTATAATTGGTGCAACAAACCCAAATTGCAAGTACCATGCATTGAACCTGGGTGGGTGGGAAGGCATCAGCCCCTTCCCACCACTAGGCTATGCCTTAGTCTGCAATAATAATAAAGATTAGTTATGAGTCAAGGGCCTGATTATCTTGCCATGATATGGAGGGAATAAAAATAAAAGAGAAGAGAAAGAATAAAAAGAAATAAAGAGATCATATGGATCTTATGGAGAGTAATGACTTCACATATAAAGAGTATGATGAATAAAAGTTGTTGAGAGTTGACAAACATAGTTTTGGTCATCGTTGCAATTAATAGGAAGTAATAAAGAAAGAGAGGTTTTCACATATAAATATACTATCTTGGACATCTTTTATGATTGTGAGCACTCATTAAAATATGACATGCTAAAAGGTTGATGTTGGACAAGGAAGACAACGTAATGGGTTATGTTTTCTTACATCCGAAATAAATTATATTGTCTTGGATCATCCAACATGTTGAGCTTTCCTTTCCCCCTCATGCTAGCCAAATTCGTTGCACCAAGTAGAGATACTACTTCTACTTCCAAATATCCTTAAACCCAGTTTTGCCATCAGAGTCCACCATATCTACCTATGGATTGAGCAAGATCCTTCAAGTAAGTTGTCATTGTTGCAAGCAATAAACATTGCTCTCTAAATATGTACGATTTATTAGTGTGGAGAAAATAAGCTTCATACGATCTTGTGATGTGGAAGAAATAAAAGCGACAGACTGCAAAATAAAGGTCCAGATCACAAGTGCCAATATAAAGTAACGTTCTTTTGCATTAAGATTTCGTGCATCCTACCATAAAAGCACTTGACAACCTCTGCTTCCCTCTGCAAAGGGCCTATCTTTTATCCTTGTCTTATACTTTATACAAGAGTCATGGTGATCTTCACCTTTCCTTTTTACATTTTATCCTTTGGCAAGCACTGTGTGTTGGAAAGATCCTGATATATATATAGCTAATTGGATGTGAGTTTTCATTAACTATTATTGTTGACATTACCCTTGAGGTAAAAGGTTGGGAGGAGAAACTATAAGCCCCTATCTTTCTCTATGGCCGATTAAAACTTCATACCCATAAATATTGCATGAGTGTTAGCAATTGTGAAAGACTAAATGATAGTTGAGTATGTGGACTTGCTGAAAAGCTCTTATATTGACTCTTTCCGATGTTATGATAAATTGCAATTGCTTCAATGACTGATATTATAGTTTGTAAGTTTTCAATGAAGTTCCTGATTCATACTTGAAATTGTGAATGAATTGTTACTTTAGCATAAGAAATCATATGACAATATATATATATATGATGCTGTTATAAGAATGATCATGATGCCCTCATGTCTGTATTTTGTTTTATCGACACCTCTATCTCTAAAAACGTGGACATATTTTTTGTTATCGGCTTCTGCTTGAGGACAAGCGAGGTCTAAGCTTGGGGGAGTTGATACGTCCATTTTGCATCATGCTTTTATATCAATATTTATTGCATTATGGGCTGTTATTACACATAATGTCACAATACTTATGCCTATCCTCTCTTATTTTACAAGGTTTACATGAAGAGGGAGAATGTCGGCAGCTGGATTTCTGGGCTGAAAAAGGAGCAAATATTAGAGACCTATTTTGCACAACTCCAAAAGTCCTGAAACTTCACAGGAGCATGTTTTGGAATATATAAAAAAATACTAGCGAAAGAATTAACCAGAGGGGCCCACACCCTGGCCACGAGGGTGGGGGCGCGCCCTACCCCCTGGGCACGCCCCCCTATCTTGTGGGCCCCCTGCCAGGCCTCCGCTACCCATATTCTACTATATGAAGTCTTTCGTTCGAGAAAAAAATCATAAGCAAGTTCACGAGATGAAAGTCCGCCGCCACGAGGTGGAACCTTGGCGGAACCAATCTAGGGCTCCAGCGGAGCTGTTCTGCCGGGGAAACATCCCTCCGGGAGGGGGAAATCATCACCATCGTCATCACCATCGATCCTCTCATCGGGAGGGGGTCAATATCCATCAACATCTTCACCAGCACCATCTCATCTCAAACCCTTGTTCATCTCTTCTATCCAATCTTTGTCTCAAAACCTCAGATTGGTACGTGGGTTGCTAGTAGTGTTGATTACTGCTTGTAGTTGATGCTAGTTGGTTTATTTGGTGAAAGATCGTATGTTCAGATCCTTTATGAATATTAATACCCCTCTGATTATGAACATGAATATGATTTGTGAGTAGTTACGTTTGTTCCTGAGGACATAGGAGAAGTCTTGCTATAAGTAGTCATGTGAATTTGGTATTCGTTCGATATTTTGATGAGATGTATGTTGTCTCTCCTCTAGTGGTGTCATGTGAACGTCGACTACATGACACTTCACCATTGTTTGGGCCTAGGGGGAGGCATTGAGAAGTAATAAGTAGATGATGGGTTGCTAGAGTGACAGAAGCTTAAACCCTAGTTTATGATTTGCTTCGTAAGGGGCTGATTTGGAACCATATGTTTCATGCTATGGTTAGGTTTACCTTAATACTTCTTTTGTAGTTGTGGATGCTTACAAGAGGGGTTAATCATAAGTGGGATGCTTGTACAAGGAAGGGAAGTTCCCAAGCACCGGTCCACCCACATATCAAATTATCAAAGTACTGAACACGAATCGTATGAACATGATGAAAACTAGCTTGACGATAATTCCCATGTGTCCTCGAAAGCGCTTTCCTTTATATAAGAGTTTGTCCAGGCTTGTCTTTTGCTACAAAAAGGATTGGGCCATCTTGCTGCACCTTATTTACTTTTATTACTTTTTACCCGTTACAAATTACCTTATCACAAAATTATCTGTTACCTATAATTTCAGTGCTTGCAGAGAATACCTTACTAAAAACTGCTTATCATTTCCTTCTACTCCTTGTTGGGTTCGACACTCTTACTTATCGAAAGGACTATGATAGATCCCCTATACTTGTGGGTCATCAGGATTCTGAGGTGTGTCAACAACAGGTTCACTAGAAGCATGCAAAGTCCTATCATTTTTCTTTTTCTTCTTCTTAGAAGGACTAGGTGTATCAACATTAGTTCTCTGAGAATCTTGCTCAACTCTCTTAGGGTGGCCCTTAGGATACAAAGGTTCCTGAGTCATTCTACCCCCTCTAGTCTTAACTCTAATAGCAGTATCATTTTTTTATTATTTAATTCATTGAGCAAATCATCTTGAGCCTTAAGCACTTGTTCTACCTGAGTGGTAACCATAGAAGCATGTTTACTAATAAGTTTAAGGTCACCTTTAACTCTAGACATATAATCACTCAAGTGTTCAACCATATAAGCATTACGTTTCAATTGTCTACCAACATAAGCATTGAAGTTTTCTTGTTTAGCAATAAAATTATCAAACTCATCCAAGCATTAGCTAGCAAAGTTATTACGAGGAATATCACCTTCATCAAATCTATAGAGAGAATTTACCTTTACTTCCTGTGTCGGGTTATTAAGACCATGTATTTCTTCAATAGGTGGTAAATTCTTAGCATCTTTAGCTTTAATACCCTTTTCTTTCATAGATTTCTTTGCCTCTTGCATATCTTCAGGACTGAGAAAGAGAATACCCCTTTTCTTCAGAGTTGGCTTAGGATTTGGTTCAGGAAGTGTCCAATCATTATCATTACTCAATATATTATTTAATAGCAATTCAGCTTGCTCAACAGTTCTTTCCCTGAAAAAACTACCATCACAACTATCTAGGTGGTCTCTGGAAGCACCAGTTAGTCCATTATAAAAGATATCAAGTATTTCATTTTTCTTGAGAGGATGATCAGGCAAAGCATTAAGTAATCGGAGAAGTCTCCCCCAAGCTTGTGGGAGACTCTCTTCTTCAATTTGCACAAAATTATATATTTCCCTTAAGGCAGCTTGTTTCTTATGAGTGGGGAAATATTTAGCAGAGAAGTAATAAATCATATCCTGGGGACTACGCACACAACCAAGAGGAAGAGAATTAAACCATGTTTTAGCATCACCCTTTAATGAGAACGGAAATGACTTAAGGATATTAGTAACGAATTTTTTCCTCATGAGTGAATAGGGTGGCTATATCATTCAATTTAGTAAGATGTGCCACAACATTTTTAGATTCATAGCCATAAAAAGGATCAGATCCAACCAAAGTAATTAACTCAGGATCGACAGAGAAATCATAATCCTTATCAGAAATACAGATACGTGAAGTAGCAAAAGCAGGGTTATATTTCATTCTAGCATTCAAATACTTTTCTTTCAGCTTAGCTAACAGTTTCTTAAGATCATATCTACCGTTGGAAGCAAAAAGGTCTCTAGCAATTTCTTCATCCATAACATAACCCTTAGAAACATCAGGAAATTCATATCTAGGGGGATAATCTTCATCATCACTTTCATCAAAATTATTTGTTTCAATAATTTCATTCTCTCTAACCCTAGCAAGTTGTTCATCAAGAAATTCACCTAATGGCACAGTATTATCAAGCATAGAAGTAGTTTCATCATAAGCATCATTGATGAGGACATGACTACCTTGGATACGACCAAAAATATTGCATACATGCATATTTTTCAGGTGATTTCTAATGCAAACTATTCAGTAATCTATTTATGTTATCCAGAACAAAAATACTTCACACACTTTTGTGTTTTGTGTAATTGCAGGTGTATGGGACATTTGTACAATCCACATATGAAGATAAGGGAAAAGGAGAAGTTTAGGTTATGTTCAAAAAGTCCTCTCACGTCACTTTTGGGCCAAGAGAAGATAGAGTCCAAGTCTCACACGTTCTGGATTCAGATTCGGACTGCACAGACATACCTGACTCAAAACGCCAACAACTTTTTCATGCGACTCTGAATTGGGTGATTGTTTTTTTGTTGGAAACTAGATTTTGTGCTCTTTCCAAGCCAATTGGATTCACCTTTAAATTCGTCTAGAGCGTTGAGTTATAGACGAAACAATCTGACGTTGCAGCAGAATCCGAGTCAAACTACAAGCCCAAAGGTGTTGCATCACCTCCACTTGGGCCCATGAGCCTTGTACGACCTAGGGTTAGTTTTAGGATGCCTTGGGACGTCCTCCCACCTCCTTGGCCGCCACCCCTTGCTCCTATATAAGTAGATCCATCTAGCATCTTTTTCCTTGGGTTTTGTTTAGATTAAAAGTTCGCCATAGCTGCAACTTCTCGTACTTCATTTGTGTCCAACGACCAGACCAAGACGTCACAGAACCCCACCTTGATCAATAAAGCTTTCATCCTATATTCGCAATATCCAGATTGCAATCTCAGTTTCTTGCTTGTTCTTCGTTTGCTTGCAGGAAACAGACCCTCGTGGTCAGGTTGATCGTGCTCCGGCGTGGTCAATAACCCCTAGGAAGTTGGTTTAGCGATTGCTAAGGCGCGACGTCTCGCATGTTCATAGTCGGATCGTCAAGGTCGACACCCACAGAAACGATATCCACCATCTCATCGAAACATCGGGACACCTTTGCCTCTATCCAGTGGTATCAGTTTTCAGGTTGCTCGGTGAGAATTTCTAGTTTTCCTACATTAGATTTATTTTCCTACCTTTTGTCCAAGAAAAAGCCAAAAAAAGTTAGATCTATTCATCCTTTGTCCAAGCCAGTCTGAGCCTTCGCATTTTTATTTTCATTGCTTGCATAGTTGAATTATCGGTTGCATCGTCGTGTCGAGTTGCTGGTCTTAGTGTCTAGTTCGTTTAGAGTTTCGAGTTCTGTTCACATTAGTCACGCCGCCGCTGCATCATTATCCCTTCCGCTGTCCACCACCCATCCATCAATTTCCACCACGTGCTACGCATCGTTCATTGTCACAATCATAGTTGAGGTCGTTCACATCTTCGCTAGATCCAATCTGCATCTTATCTAGTTTGTTTTGGAAGGAGGGAGAAAAAAACGAAGAAAAAAAAGTTAGAGAAAAAAAAATTTAGAGAAAAACAAGAGAGAAAGAAAAAGAAAAAAAGTGTGAGGAAAAAAAGAGAGAAGAAAAAAATTCGGATCTTTCTAGACTCAATCTCGTAGTTGAATTCGGATTGGAATCTGTTTTATGCACTGTTCAGTCAAACAGACATAACTTCCTCATACGAAGTCCGTTTTGGCTCCGCGAGTACTCAAATGAAAGCTAGAGACGAGCCGCTTCTAAATAGTTGCAGAAGCTTGTTCAATATTTGGCACCTCAAAATCGGCTTCTAAATAGGTCTTTTTGCCCTCCGAAGTTCACGAACACAACTTATTCCAGTTTTTCAGGCCAGTTTTAGAATTTTTTTGACTCCTCATATCAACTCGGAATTGAGTGATTCCTTTTGAGTTTGAAATCTTGAGTCAATACCATTGTTGAAAAATTATCAAAAAAATTGGCACAAACTTTTCCAGAGGAAAGTTGGAGAGAAAGTTGTTGATATATCCTTCCTGGCTGTTGTTTCATATCATTATCTTTACTGATATTGTGATCTTCACTTATATCTTGCTATCGAGAGCTACTTCATATCCTTTATTGATGCTAGTTGTGCTACGTCGTGACCTCATTAGTGTTCTAGGCTCGCGTCTCTAGTCAGGTCTAGCCTAGGACCAGCACAGTACCGTCGTTGAGCGTTTATTCAACATTGCATCTCTGAATTGATTATTGCTAATCTTTTGCTACCAAATATAGCCAACCCAACTCCACATATTTCTACACCGTGTATACGTATGTTCCCCTGGCAATCGCTTTACACAATCTTCGGAGTTATTTGACACTGCTGGTTGCTTGTCACCACCTGCCGCATGGTAAGAACTTGTAAGATATTGGTATTTGCTTTACTGTGAGCACTTTACAACCACATCCTAGTAGTTTATAGGAACATTATTCTCGAATTTTGTTTCTTGTTTCTACTAATCGTGACAGATTCCGGAGATAGAAGTTCTTGGACGACGGACACATCTTCACCATCACGAGATATGGGACAACACACACATGCAGATGGTCAGGTTATCTCTTTACCGTCATTTGAGGGTAGATTTAATCCTGCTATTTATCTAGCGTGGGAGCTTGAAGTAGAACAAGTTTTTACTCACCATGATTTTTCTGAACTTGAGAGAGTACGAGCTACCACTAGAGCATTTACTGGTTTTGCTTCTCTTTGGTGGAGTGTACATTGTAAGAAAAACATTGATAACCAACCCACAACTTGGAAAGTTTTGAAAGCTATAATGAGACAACAATTTTTCCCTCCTTACTATCGCCGTGAATTGCTTCGCAAATTTGAACAATTTAAACAAGGCAACAACACTGTTCATGCTTACTACCAAGAGTTCAAATCTTATATGCATCATTGTGACATAGAAGAATCTAAGAATGATACAATGAATAGATTCTTTGGTGGTTTGAACCATGATATTCAGGCAAGATTTCAGTATATTCCTTGTTGCATTACTGGTATGTATGTCCGTGCTTGTACCTTTGAGAGACAGATACAGGAGGATGCATTAGTTGACTACAAGAACTACTATTCCAGTTCATGCTCACCACCGCCGGTTGGTTCCTCCACCGTTGCACCTTGGATTATGAGCGCGACATCATCTCAAGGGTATGGTACATTGTCAACGTCCGTACCTACATCAGCAACATCTTTGCGACAAGTTAACAATAAAGGTATTGATGATATAACTTCACATGAGAATGATGCATGCCTAGTTAACTTGAATCCGTCATGTATTGAGTTACCTATTGATTTGAGCACACCACCTATTTTAGAGAATCTTGTTACTGTCATGAATGCGTCATGTGATCAAACAACTGAAATATCAACAATTTTGAGTGCACCCATTGAATTAACTGTTGATGCAAAAGAACCAATGTTTAATCATTTTGATATGACCTCCAATCTTGGTGATGATTCTGCGTCCAATGACTTATTGCATGTTTGCCTATTTAAGCATGTTGTAGCATGTAAATTTGATGCAAGTAAGGTTTATTCACCAAAGTTGGGATGGTTTAATGATGAACATTGCCAATCTTTTGAAATGAATAAGAGCTTCACTTATATGTGCAAACTGAGTTGCAATATTTTCATGCCTTCTACTTCTTGTGATAATTTTTTGGCTTTAGATTTTATGAACTATGTACATACATGCATATTTGTCAGGTGATTTCTAATGGAAACTATTCAATAATCTATTTATGTTATCCAGAACAAAAATACTTCACACACTTTTGTGTTTTGTGTAATTGCAGGTGTATGGGACATTTGTACAATCCACATATGAAGATAAGGGAAAAGGAGAAGTTTAGGTTATGTTCAAAAAGTCCTCTCATGTCACTTTTGGGCCAAGAGAAGATAGAGTCCAAGTCTCCCACGTTCTGGATTCAGATTCGGACTGCACAGACATACCTGACTCAAAACGGCAACAACTTTTTCATACGGACTCCGAATTGGGTGATTCTTTTTTGTTGGAAAATAGATTTCGTTCTCTTTCCAACCCAATTGGATTCACCTTTAAATTCGTCTAGAGCGTTGAGTTATGGACGAAACAATCTGACGTTGCTGCAGAATCCGAGTCAAACTACAAGCCCAAAGGTGTTGCATCACCTCCACTTGGGTCCATGAGCCTTGTACGACCTAGGGTTAGTTTTAGGCTGCCTTGGGACGTCCTCCCACCTCCTTGGCCACTACCCCTTGCTCCTATATAAGTAGATCCATCTAGCATCTTTTTCCTTGGGTTTTGTTTAGATTAAAAGTTTGCCATAGCTGCAACTTCTCGTACTTCGTTTGTGTCCAACGACCAGACCAAGACGTCACAGAACCCCACCTTGATCAATAAAGCTTTCATCCTATATTTGCAATATCCAGATTGGAATCTCAGTTTCTTGCTTGTTCTTCGTTTGCTTGCAGGAAACAGACCCTCGTGGTCAGGTTGATCGTGCTCCGGCATGGTCAATAACCCCTCGAAAGTTGGTTTAGCGATTCCTAAGGCGCGACGTCTCGCACTTTCGTAGTCGGATCATCAAGGTCGACTCCCATAGAAACGATAGCCACCATCTCATCGAAATATCGGGACACCTTTGCCTCTATCAATCATGCATAGCAGAAGTGGCATCATCAATAACATGCGACATTTCAGAACCAATAACAGGTGTAGGTGTCGCAAATTTACTCATAACAGAAGGTGAATCAAGTGCAGATCTAAATGGCCGTTCCTTACCTCCCCTCGTAGTTGAGGGAAAAATCTTGGTTCTTTCATCTTTCAAGTTCCTCATAGTGATCAATAGATATAAATCCCAAGTGACTCAAGAGCTATGCTCCCCGGCAACAGCGCCAGAAAATAGTCTTGATAACCCACAAGTATAGGGGATCGCAACAGTTTTCGAGGGTAGAGTATTAACCCAAATTTATTGATTCGACACAAGGGGAGCCAAAGAATATTCTCAAGTATTGGCAGTTGAGTTGTCAATTCAACCACACCTGAAATACTTAATATCTGCAGCAAAGTGTTTAGTAGCAAAGTAGTATGGAAGTAACGGTAACAGTGGCAAAAGTAACAGTAGCAGTTTTTGTAGCAATCGTAACGGTGGCAACGGAAAAGTAACTAAGCAAAGATCAATATGTGAAAAGCTCGTAGGCAATGGATCAATGATGAATAATTATGTCAGATGCGATTCCTCATGCAACAGTTACAACATAGGGTGACTGAGGGAGTCCTGGACTAAGGGGTCCTCGGGCGTCCGACCTATTGGACGTGGCCCGGACTGATGGGCTGTGAAGATACGAGGACCGAAGACTCTACCCGTGTCCGGATGGGACTCTCCTTGGCGTGGAAGGCAAGCTTAGCGTCCAAATATGAAGATTCATGTCTCTGTAACCGACCTTATGTAACCCAAGATCCCTCCGGGGTCTATATAAACCGGAGGGCTAGGTCTATAGACATATATCCTCATAATCATAGCCAGTCAGGCTAGACTTTTAGGATTTAGACATTATGATCTCGTGGTATATCAACTCTTTGTAATACTCATATTCATCAAGATCAATCAAGCAGGAAGTAGGGTATTACCTCCATAGAGAGGGCCCGAACCTGGGTAAATGTTGTGTCCCCTGTCTCCTATTACCATCGACCTTAGATGCACAGTTCGGGAGCCCCTACCCGAGATCCGCCGGTTTTGACACCGACAGTGACACAGAACTAGCTCTAGTTCATCAATGTAATGTAGGCATGTATTCTGAATATAGTTATATGTGCTTATGAAAAAGAACTTGCATGACATCTTTTGTCCTACCCTCCCATGGCAGCGGGGTCCTATTGGAAACTAAGGGATATTAAGGCCTCCTCTTAATAGAGTACCGGACCAAAGCATTAACACTTAGTGAATACATGAACTCCTCAAACGACGGTCATCACCGGGAGTGGTCTCGATTATTGTCACTTCGGGATTGCCGGATCATAACACATAGTAGGTGACTATTGACTTGCAAGATAGGATCAATAACTCACATATATTCATGAAAACATAATAGGTTCAGATCTAAAATCATGGCACTCGGGCCCTAGTGACAAGCATTAAGCATAGCAAACTCATAGCAACATCAATCTTAGAACATAATGGATACTAGGGATCAAACCCTAACAAAACTAACTTGATTACATGGTAAATCTCATCCAACCCATCACCGCCTAGCAAGCCTACGATGAGATTACTCACGCACAGCAGTGAGTATCATGAAATTGGTGATGGAGGATGGTTGATGATGACGATGGCGATGGATTCCCCTCTCCGGAGCCCCGAACGGACTCCAGATCAGCCCTCCCGAGGAAGATTAGGGCTTGGCAGCGGCTCCGTATCGTAAAACACGGTGAATCCTTGTCCCTGATTTTTTCTCCTCGAAAGTGAATATATGGAGTTGGGGTTGAAGTCGGTGGAGTCCCAGGGGGCGCGCCCCGGGGGGGGGGGGCGCCCTGCATCCTCTTGGACATGGTTTGGCCCCCCTGATGTTGATTCTTTCGCCAATATTTTTCATTAATTCCAAAACGTGTCTCCGTGGATTTTCAGGTCATTCCGAGAACTTTTATTTCTGCACAAAAATAACACCATGGTAGTTCTGCTGAAAACAACGTCAGTCCGGGTTAGTTCCGTTCAAATCATGCAAGTTAGAGTCCAAAACAAGGGCAAAAGTGTTTGGAAAAGTAGATACGTTGGAGACGTATCAGTCATGAGCAGGGCTCAAATACACACAACATAATATGGTGTATTAGAAACATAAAGGACCGAATACTTGTAATGTATATTTTGATACGTACGATGTGGCCAAGGGCTTCACCCTGGAAAGCCTCTGGGATGGATTCAGCATCTGAATCCGAACCATCCGAGAGGGTTATCTTCCCACTCTTGGACACCCCCTCCTCGGGGTCTATGGAGGTTGCCCTTTTCCTTTTCCTCCCCTTAAGAGGGGAGTCGCTTTCTGCCTCCTCCTCCTCTTCGTCTTTGTCTCCCTCGTGGGAGGAGGGGCTTCGGTCTCTCCGGACACTGTGTCTGAAGTACCCTTACGGCGGAGGCCGCCCTTGGCCTCCTTTCTCTTCTTCTTGGCCTTCTTCTTCGGGGCCTGATAGGGCGTCGGTGTTGGGGAACATAGTAATTTCAAAAAATTTCCTACGCACACACAGGATCATGGTGATGCATAGCAACAAGAGGGGAGAGTATGTCTACATACCCTCGTAGACCGTTCGCAGAAGCATTATATCAACGCGGTTGATGTAGTCGTACGTCTTCACGATCGGACCGATCCAAGTACCGAAAGCACGACACCTTCGAGTTCTGCACACGTTCGGCTTGGTGACGTCCTCGCCTTCTCAATCCAGCAAGAGGGGCGAAGTAGTAGATGAGTTCTGGCAGCATGACGGCGTGGTGACGGTGTTGGTGAAGAACAATCTCCGCAGGGCTTCGCCTAAGCACTACGAAAACTATGACGGAGGATAAACTAGAGGGGACGGGGTTGCCAGCACACGGCTTGGAGTTTCTTGATGTCTCTTTGGTGCTAGCCCTGCCCCTCTATATATATGTTGAGCCCTGGGGTCGAAACTTGGAGCGAAAGCCTCCTCAAAGTCGGTTTTTCCCGAAAGGCAAGAGTCCCACTCGGACTCCAGGACCAAACGCCACAATCCTTTGGGCCAGGGCCAGATGCCAGGGTCTCCGGCGTTTGGCCCCTGGCCTCCGCAAAATTCCTTTTGCACCGACTTATAGCCCCGTGGGCCTGACCCCTTGGCCTAACCATATCATCCAATATATGAATCTTTACCTCCGGACCATTCCGGAGCTCCTCGTCCTGTCCGTGATATCTTCCGGGACTCCGAACAACATTCGGTTACCAACATACATAACTCATAAATACTATATCGTCAACGAACGTTAAGTGTGCGGACCCTATGGGTTCGAGAACTATGTAGACACGACCGAGACACTTCTCTGGTCAATAACCAATAGAGGAACCTGGATGCCCATATTGGCTCCTACATATTCTACGAAGATCTTTATCGGTCAGACCGCATAACAACATACGTTGTTCCCTTTGTCATCGGTATGTTACTTGCCCGAGATTCGATCATGGGTATCTCAATACCTAGTTCAATCTTGTTATCGGCAAGTCTCTTTACTCGTTCCGTAATACATCATCCCGCAACTAACTCATTAGTTGCAATGCTTGCAAGGCATATAGTGATGTGCATTACCGAGTGGGCCCAGAGATACCTTTCCGACAATCGAAGTGACAAATCCTAATCTCGAAATACGCCAACCCAACAAGTACCTTCGGAGACACCTGTAGAGCACCTTTATAATCACCCAGTTACGTTGTGACGTTTGGTAGCACACAAAGTGTTCCTCCGGTAAACGGGAGTTGCATAATCTCATAGTCATAGGAACATGTATAAGTCATGAAGAAAGCAATAGCAACAAACTAAACGATCAAGTGCTAAGCTAACAAAATGGGTCAAGTCAATCACATCATTCTCCTAATGATGTGACCCCATTAATCAAATGACAACTCTTTGTCTATGGTTAGGAAACATAACCATCTTTGATCAACGAGCTAGTCAAGTAGAGGCATACTAGTGACACTCTGTTTGTCTATGTATTCACACATGTATTATGTTTCCGGTTAATACAATTCTAGCATGAATAATAGACATTAATCATGAAATAAGGAAATAAATAATAACTTTAGTATTGCCTCTAGGGCATATTTCCTTCAGTCTCCCACTTGCACTAGAGTCAATAATCTAGTTCACATCGCCATGTGATTTAACATCAATAGTTCACATCTTTATGTGGTTAACACCCATAGTTCACATTGATATGTGATCAACACCCAAAGGGTTTACTAGAGTCAATAATCTAGTTCACATCGCTATGTGATTAACACCCAAAGAGTACTAACGTGTGATCATGTTTTGCTTGTGAGATAATTTTAGTCCACGGGTCTGTCACATTCAGATCCGTAAGTATTTTGCAAATGTCTATGTCTACAATGCTCTGCATGGATCTACTCTAGCTAATAGCTCCCACTTTCAATATGTATCTAGATCGAGACTTAGAGTCATCCAGATCGGTGTCAAAGCTTGCATTGACGTAACTCTTTACGACAAACTCTTTATCACATCCATAACCGAGAAATATTTCCTTATTCCACTAAGGATATTTTTTTACCGCTGTCTAGTGATCTACTCCTAGATCACTATTGTACCCTCTTGCCAAACTCTTGGTGAAGTACACAATAGGTCTGGTACATAGCATAGCATACTTTATAGAATCTATGACTGAGGCATAGGGAATGACTTTTCATTCTCTTTCTATTTTCTGCCGTGGTCGGGCTTTGGGTCTTTACTCAATTTCACACCTTGTAATACAGGCAAGAACTCTTTCTTTGCATGTTCCATTTTGAACTACTTCAAAATCTTGTCAAGGTATGTACTCATTCAAAAAACTTATCAAGCGTCTTGATCTATCTCTATAGATTTTGATGCTCAATATGTAAGCAGCTTCACCGAGGTCTTTCTTTGAGAAACTCCTTTATGCTTTGCAGAATAATTCTACATTATTTCTGATCGACAATATGTTATTCACATATATTTATCAGAAATGTTGTAGTGCTCCCACTCACTTTCTTGTAAATACACGCTTCACCGCAAGTCTATATAAAACTATACATGCTTTGATCAACTTATCAAAGTGTATATTCCAACTCTAAGATGCTTGCACCAGTCCATAGATGGATCGCTGGAGCTTGCACATTTTGTTAGCACCTTTAGGACTGACAAAACCTTCTGGTTGCATCATATACAACTCTTCTTTAAGAAATCCATCAAGGAATGTAGTTTTGTCATCCTTTTGCCAGATTTTATAAAATATGGCAATTTGCTAATATGATTCGGACAGACTTAAGCATCGCTACGAGTGAGAACATCTAATCGTAGTCAACACCTTGAACTTTGTCAAAACCTTTTTTGACAAGTCTAGCTTTGTAGATAGTAACACTACTATCAGTGTCCTTCTTCCTCTTGAAGATCCATTTATTTTCTATGGCTTGCCGATCATCGGGCAAGTCAACCAAAGTCCACACTTTGTTCTCATACATGGATCCCATCTCAGATTTCATGGTCTTAAGCCATTTCACGGAATCTGGGCTCATTATCGCTTCTTCATAGTTTGTAGGTTCGTCATGGTCAAGTAACATGACCTCCAGAACAGGATTACCGTACCACTCTGGTGCGGATCTCACTCTGGTTGACCTACGAGGTTCGGTAGTAACTTGATCTGAAGTTACATGATCATCATCATTAGCTTCCTCACTAATTGGTGTAGTAGTCATAGGAACATATTTCTGTGATGAACTACTTTCCAATAAGGGATCAGGTACAGTTACCTTATCAAGTTCTACTTTCCTCCCACTCACTTCTTTCGAGAGAAACTCCTTCTCTAGAAAAATCCATTCTTAGCAACGAATATTTTGCCTTTGGATCTGTGATTAGAAGGTGTACCCAACAGTTACTTTTGGGTATCCTATGAAGACGCATTTCTCCGATTTAGGTTCGAGCTTATCAGGTTGAAACCTTTTCACATAAGCATTGCAACTCCAAACTTTAAGAAATGACAACTTTGGTTTCTTGCCAAACCATAGTTCATACGGTGTCGTCTCAATGGATTTAGATGGTGCCCTATTTAACGTGAATGCAGCTGTCTCTAATGCATAACCCCAAAACAATAGTGGTAAATCGGTAAGAGACATCATAGATTGCACCATATCTAATAAAGTACGGTTACGATGTTCAGACACACCATTATGCTGTGGTGTTCCAGGTGGCGTGAGTTGCAAAACTATTACCCATTGTTTCAAATGAAGACCAAACTCGTAACTCAAAGATTCGCCTCTGCGATCAGATCGTAGAAACATTATTTTCTTGTTACGATGATTTTCCACTTCACTCTGAAATTATATGAACTTTTCAAATGTTTCAGACTTATGTTTCATCAAGTAGATATACCCGTGGTGTTGGGGAACGTAGTAAATTCAAAAAATTTCCTACGCACACACAGGATCATGGTGATGCATAGAAACGAGAGGGGAGAGTATGTCTACGTATCCTCGTAGACCGTTCGTAGAAGCGTTATATTAACGCGGTTGATGTAGTCATACGTCTTCACGATCCGACCGATCCAAGTACCGAAAGCACAGCACCTCCGAGTTATGCACACGTTCGGCTCGGTGACGTCTTCGCCTTCTCGATACAGCAAGAGGGGCGAAGTAGTAGATGAGTTCTGGCAGCACGACAGTGTGGTGACGGTGTTGGTGAAGAACAATCTCCGTAGGGCTTCGCGTAAGCACTACGAAAACTATGACAGAGGATAAACTAGAGGGGACGGGGTTGCCGGCACACGGCTTGGTGTTTCTTGATGTCTCTTTGGTGCTAGCCCTGCCCCTCTATTTATATGTTGAGCCCTGGGGTCGAAACTTGGAGCAAAAGCCTCCTCAAAGTCGGTTTTGCCCGAAAGGCAAGAGTCCTACTCGGACTCCAGGACCAAACGCCACAATCCTTGGCGTCTGGCCTAGACGCCATGGGCCTCGGCGTCTGGCCCAGGGCCAGACGCCAGGGTCTCCGGCGTTTGGCCCCCTGGCCTCCGCAAAACTCCTTTTGCACTGACTTATAGCCTCGTGGGCCTGACACCTTGGCCTAACCATATCATCCAATATATGAATCTTTACCTGCGGACCATTCCGGAGCTCCTCGTCATGTCCGTGATCTCATCCGGGACTCCGAACAGTATTCGGGTACCAACATACATAACTCATAAATACTATATCGTCAACGAACGTTAAGTATGCGGACCCTACGGGTTCGAGAACTATGTAGACATGTCACAGCCCTAGAGTACCTGAGTGAAATAGCTGCATCTGCACTCATGCATCATGTCTAAAATTTCTGAAAGTTGAATTGAGGTTTGTTGAAACCCTCAGAAACCAGTTCAAAATTAATCAACATTAAAATGTCTTCAAAGAAATCCAAGAAAATGTCCCTCTTAGTCTCCAAAAATATTTGCAAGAAGTAAAATTCAAACCAATGTTTTTGGTATCTCAGAAACATTTATTTTGGGCCTTTGAATTAATTCAATAACTATTTGTATTGGATATATATTCTTTATATAATTAATATATGTCCAATAATTCTGGAACATTTTATGTGGTTTAGGATATTTCAGTTCTAGTCACATAATTATTTTCAGGATTTTATAAAATGGTTTGGTGTTAAAACTAAACCCAAAACAATTGCAGAAAAATAGAAAACTGAAACAATTTAGTAAACAGAGAAGAGAGAGAGCTTACCTGGGCCAACTCACCTGTGCAGCCACCTGGCGGCCCAAGTGGCCGGCCCAGCCCACCAGGGGCTCCTCCCTGTCGTCTTCCCCTTGCCAGGAGGACGAGCGCGTGGCCGGCGCGTGCGAGCACGCGTCCGGCCACCTCCTGCTTGCTCGCCGCTGCTGGAGACTACCCCGAGCGCCACGACACCCCCTGGACCCCCTCAACCTTTCCCCTCACTCCCTGGTTCTCTCTCCCTCTCTGGTTCTCTCCTCGTAGCCGCCCGAGAACGCCGTCGTCGCGCCGACGAGCACCACCGCGGCCACCGGGCACCCCTCACCCTTCCGCCGAGTTCAGAAGAACCGCCAGAACCTTCTCGTCCTCCCAATCGAGCTACTAGACGCCAGGAGGCCCTGCTTCATCATCATCGCGGTCGTCTTCAACCTCAGGTACCCGAGCCCCTCGCCGTCGATTCGCTGCACACCGGCCGCCCTCGAGCCCACTGACCCTCCAAACGGACTCACGGTGAGCCCCCGAGTCATCTCCCCCTTTTCCCCTAGTCGTTTTTGACCTCTAGGCCATAGCCCCATCTTGGCCGAGAACTCCACACCGCCGGCGATGTCGCCGCCATGGCCACAGCCACCGCAGCTCGTGTCCGAGCACACCATCGTTCTTAGCACGATTCCATGAGCCCGCAGACAACCGCAGCGCCCCCTCCCCGTGCTCCGTAGCGCTATCCCGAGGATGCCTGAGCTGCTGCCGCCGCTAAACCTCGTCGCCGGCCACTTTTCGGCCACCCCAGCTCCTACCACCACCCCCAATGGATGCGCCTCACTCCCAGGAACCCGTAGGTGCAACCCACGGATCAAATGGTGCCCTGTAGAGCATTTCCGAGCCGCCCCGCCGTTTCTGTCGTCGCTGGCGGCTAAACACCGGCGACCCATGACCCGTTGACCGGCATGGGTTGACCCAAACTGCCCGATTTGACCTCCCCCTCTCTCTCTCACTGACTTATGGGCCCCGCCCGACTAATTACTCTAGTTAGCGCTAATTAGCTAATTAGGTTAGTTACTACAGTCCCTGACCAGTGGGCCCAGGCTAGTTAGTTAGGGCTAACTAACTTAGTTAGTTGACTAGGTCACTGACCAGTGGGTCCCACTGGTCAGGTTTGACCTGGTCGACGCCTTTGACCTGCTGACATCACCTTGACGTCATGCTGATGCAGTAATACATTTTCTGGATTTAGTTAAACTATAATAATTCAGAAAATTCCAGAAAATGCCCAAAACTTCTAAAAATCATAGAAAATCAACCGTAACTCCAAATGAAATAAATTATATATGAAAAATTATCAGAAAAATTCAAGGAATCTGTTTATGGCATTTTCATGCATGTTTGAACAATGTTGTCCTCTGTTTTGGACAAAACAAATAAATGGCATTTAACTAATCATATATGGAGTTTGAATTTGAATCTTGTATTCAAACCAACTTCATTTAATTGTGTTGCTAGTTGCATTAGCTCAATCAACAACATATTGCCATGTCATTATCATGCATCATGTTGTGCATTGCATTGATTATGTTCCTTCTCTATTGCCGGTGATTGTCCCCTCTCGGTAGACGCTGCTCCGATGCTGTGATCGTTGACACTGATGAAGACTCAATGTTATCTTCAGAAGTGCCAGGCAAGCAGAACACCCTTGTTCATTCCAATACAATCCCACTCTCTCACTCCTGCTCTCTTTTACTGCATTAGGACAACAACGATTCAACTGTTACTTGCTGCGGTAGTTGAGCCCTTGTCCTCTGCATGACCTGTCATTGCCACAGTAAATAGATAAAACCCACTAGCATGAGTAGGAGTTGTTTGAGCCCTGATGTGCCTACTCATTCATGCTTGTTTGTCATGCCTGCTACTGCTTAGAGTTGAGTCAGGTCTGATTCATCGGGGGTGAATTGGAATAGTGATGAACATGTCCTACTGTGTGTGAACTAAGTGTGTGAACACGATTTGGTAAAGGTAGCGGTGAGAGGCCATGTAGGAGTACATGGTGGGTTATCTCATTACAGCCGTCCTCAGGAACTGAGTTCTGTGTCTATGATCCATGAACAGCTACTACCACTCATTGGGATCCTTAATTGACCCTCTCGGCTTCTTAATCACCCTAGTACTCTGTCCAGGAGTTGCAACTAGTTTCTGGTGTTTGTAGGTTATGTGTTGGCGGCCGTGCGTAGAGCTGACCCTAGGGGTGGGCTATGTTGCGGTAGATACACCGTGGCACGGTGTACCGGGCGCCCGTTTGGTGTCTCGGGAACCCTGTTCACATCGTTCGGGGCCGTATGTGGAAACCTCGGTCGGACTCCCTGCGGATGGAACCTGGATAGGCGATAAACCTGGACTAGAGACTTGAGTGTTTAGGTAGGCCGTGGCCGACACCCTCGTTGGGCTTCTGCTTGAAGGTTGCCGAGTACATGTCGTGTAAACGGCGGTAAGTGGTGAGAGCGTGTGTGAAGAAGTACACACCTGCAGGGTTAACATCATCTATTCGAATAGCCGTGTCCGCGATAATGGACTTCTGGGTTGCCTATAACAGTTCATAGACAAGTGAAAGTGGATACTCTAAAACTCGCAAGATAAATGTGAGTGCTATGGATGGCCTTATCATAGGGAGACGGGAGCGGATCCATAGTGGTGTATTGAATGGTGAATATGTGGACTCGTGTGCGCCACCTCAAAAGAGTTGCTTGCAGTCGTAGTTCGGGTTAGCCACTGAGTCAAAGCTGGCTTGCTGCAGTTAAACTTCACCACCCCCCTTGTTGATACCGATGCATATGTAGTTTAGTTCTGATGTAAGTCTTGCTGAGTACCTTTGTACTCACGTTTGTTTAATTTATGTTTTGCAGAGAGACCTCAGTCTCGCTAGTAGTTCCGCGTGGACTTCGACGTTTAGCTTGATACCTCAGCTACGATCTTGTGCCCTCGGCAGGATCTGGTAGATAGTCAGGCTTCTCAGCCTTTTTCATTTATAGATGTCTGTACTCAGACATGTTAAGCTTCCGCGTGTGCTTGATTTGTATGCTATGATTGTTGGGTCATGAGACCCATGTTTGTAACATCTCGCTCCTTGGAGCCTAATGAATAAATACTTGAGTTGTAGAGTTATGTTGTGATGCCATGATGTATTTACCCATATCGAGCATATTGTGTGTATGATTGAAATGCTTGGTATGTGTGGGATCCGACAATCTAGTTGTTTATCCTTGGCAGTCTCTCTTATGGGGAAATGTAGTCTAGTGCTTCCATGAGCCATAGTAGTCCGCTACAGCCCGGTTCACCGGAGTCCTGCTAGCCCAGCACTACTGCTCAGGACACTTGACTGGCCGGCATGTGTTTTGCTTCGTTCCTGTGTCTGTCCCTTCGGGGAAATGTCACGCGGTGACATCCGGAGTCCTGCCTAGCCTGCTACAGCCCGGGTTCCCGGAGTCCTGTTAGCCCAGTGCTACAGCCCGGATTCACACGCTGCTGACTGACATGCTTGATGTGATTCATGTATGCCTGTCCCCATCGGTTAGTGCCGCTTTGGGTTCACGACTAGCCATGTCGGCCCGGGTTCTCTGTCATATGGATGCTAGCGACACTATCATATACGTGAGCCAAAAGGCGCATACGGTCCCGGGCCATGGCAAGGCGACACCCGTGGGAATACCGTGCGTGAGGCCGCAAAGTGATATGAGGTGTTACCGGCTAGATCGATGTGACTTGGAATCGGGGTCCTGACAAGACATGACCGAGACACTTCTCTGGTCAATGACCAATAGCGGAACCTGGATGTCCATATTGGCTCCTACATATTCTACGAAGATCTTTATCAGTCAGACCGCATAACAACATACGTTGTTCCCTTTGTCATCGGTATGTTACTTGCCCGAGATTCGATCATCGGTATCTCAATACCTAGTTCAATCTCGTTACCGGCAAGTCTCTTTACTCGTTCCATAATACATCATACCGCAACTAACTCATTAGTTGCAATGCTTGCAAGGCTTATAGTGATGTGCATTACCGAGTGGGCCAGAGATACCTCTCCGACAATCGGAGTGACAAATCCTAATCTCGAAATACGCCAACCCAACAAGTACCTTCGGAGACACCTGTAGAGCACCTTTATAATCACCCAGTTACGTTGTGATGTTTGGTAGCACACAAAGTGTTCCTCCGGTAAACGGGAGTTGCATAATCTCATAGTCATAGGAACATGTATAAGTCATGAAGAAAGCAATAGCAACAAACTAAACGATCAGGTGCTAAGCTAACAAAATGGGTCAAGTCAATCACATCATTCTCCTAATGATGTGACCCCGTTAATCAAATGACAACTCTTTGTCTTAGGTCAGGAAACATAACCATCTTTGATCAACGAGCTAGTCAAGTAGAGGCATACTAGTGACACTCTGTTTCTCTATGTATTCACACATGTATTATGTTTCCGGTTAATACAATTCTAGCATGAATAATACACATTTATCATGAAATAAGGAAATAAATAATAACTTTATTATTGCCTCTAGGGAATATTTCCTTTAGTCTCCCACTTGCACTGGAGTCAATAATCTAGTTCACATCGCCATGTGATTTAACATCAATAGTTCACATCTTTATGTGGTTAACACCCATAGTTCACATCGATATGTGATCAACACCCAAAGGGTTTACTAGAGTCAATAATCTAGTTCACATCGCTATGTGATTAACACCCAAAGAGTACTAAGGTGTGATCATGTTTTGCTTGTGAGATAATTTTAGTCAACGGGTCTGTCACATTCAGATCCGTAAGTATTTTCCAAATTTCTATGTCTACAATGCTCTGCACGGAGCTACTCTAGCTAATAGCTCCCACTTTCAATATGTATCTAGATCGAGACTTAGAGTCATCCAGATCGGTGTCAAAGCTTGCATTGACGTAACTCTTTACGACAAACTATTTATCACTTCCATAATTGAGAAAAATTTCCTTATTCCACTAAGGATAATTTTTTACCGCTGTCCAGTGATCTACTCCTAGATCAGTATTGTACCCTCTTGCCAAACTCTTGGTGAAGTACACAATAGGTCTGGTACACAGCTTAGCATACTTTATAGAACCTATGCTGAGGCATAGGGAATGACTTTTCATTCTCTTTCAATATTCTGCCGTGGTCGGGCTTTGGGTCTTTACTCAATTTCACACCTTGTAACACAGGCAAGAACTCTTTCTTTGCCTGTTCCATTTTGAACTACTTCAAAATCTTGTCAAGGTATGTACTCATTGAAAAAACTTATCAAGCGTCTTGATCTATCTCTATAGATCTTGATGCTCAATATGTAAGTAGCTTCACTGAGGTCTTTCTTTGAAAAACTCCTTTATGCTTTGCAGAATAATTCTACATTATTTCTGATCGACAATATGTCATTCACATTGAGGGAGTCCTGGATTAGGGGGTCTCCGGACAGCTGGACTATCTCATTGGCCGGACTGTTAGACTATGAAGATACAAGATTGAAGACTTCGTCTTGTGTCCGGATGGGACTCTACTCGGCGTGGAAGGCAAGCTAGGCAATACGTATACGGATATCTCCTCCTTTGTAACTGACCTTGTGTAACCCTAACCCTCTCTGGTGTCTATATAAACCGAAGGGTTTTAGTCCGTAGGACAACAATCACAACATACAATCATACCATAGGCTAGCTTCTAGGGTTTAGCCTCTCTGATATCGTGGTAGATCTACTCTTGTACTACACATATCTTCAATATTAATCAAGCAGGACGTAGGGTTTTACCTCCATCAAGAGGGCCCGAACCTGGGTAAAACATCGTGTCCCTCGCCTCCTGTTACCATCCGGCCTAGACGCACAGTTCGGGACCCCCTACCCGAGATCCGCCGGTTTTGACACCGACATTGGTGCTTTCATTGAGAGTTCCGATGTGCCGTCGCCACCAGGCACTATCGCTGAGGGAGCTCTGGCTATCGGCCAAACTCTCCGTCTAGGTGGTTTTCTTATGACCGCCTGTTCGGCCGCTGCGCCGATGATGACTTCTCGGGTCATCGAAAGCAATCTTCACGTCAACTCGGAACTCGCCGAGCAGTTAGATCCAATGGAGCTCTCTTCCCTGAATGAGCTCTTGGATCGCATCGCCGCCCTGGGAGTCGCTACAGACTACGATCAGATTGGGCCTAAACCCGATCTGAGAGAAATTAACTCTCCCCAGGTCATCCATCACGTTGCAGTGGTGGAAGAACAATGCGGCAACCCTTCATCCATCTTAAGGACTAGCTACGTCCGGATTCCCGATCCCTCCAAGCCGGATACCCACGGAGGGGAGGATGTCACTCAAAGCCTGAACCTCGAATCAAGCAGCGGGCTAGATTTACCGGAAAACATCCAAGAATCCAAACTTTCGAGTTCAGAAACTCCTTGGCCACTGAGCCTCAGATTGGGTGAGGATTCAGATTCAATTCCACCCACCCACCCAAACATACGCGATCTATCCCAAATTAGGCAAGAGCCCGAAGAAACAGTACACCATTACTGGGCCAGATTCCTCCTGGTCAAGAACAGGATAAAGGACTGCCGCGAGGAAGACGCAATTTCATTTTTGTGCAATAATTGCACGGACAAGGGAATCCTCAACACCATAAGTCGTCGCGAAATTACACGCTTTGCCGACTTGGTGTCCATAGTACGGAAGTACTGTGCGATGGAAAGCACCTGGAAAACCAAAATAAAATTTTGGGATAATCTGGCCCTGAATACAAACCTAGTCCGAAATAAAAGGGTGCATTATCACAATACACCTGGGTTAACTACCAAAAATCAAAAGACCTCTATGGGGCAAGGAACCATACTGGAGGGATGGCTCAACGGACCCTGCAAAATTCATAGCACAGCGGATGCGATACCAATGCACAGCCTTAGAGCATGTTGGATACTCCGGCAGGTGGCCGAAAGTGGTGAGGATCTACTCCTCCCAAAAACCACAGATCACCACCTCGAGGACAACAATACGGTCTTAACGGTCTTTGAGACCTTCGCATCAAATAATAGACGGAAGCGAACACTCCGCAGCATGTCCGAAATCTGCCACATAGCAGAAATAAATCCTTGGAGCGACACGGCTATTACCTTCAATGCCAGTGACGAACCTAAACTCCGAACAGTCCGAGTACCAGCCGCACTGGTCCTCAGTCCAATCGTGGATGGCTTTCGACTCACCAAGGTACTCATGGACGGCGGCAGCAGATTAAACCTCATCTATGAGGAAACTCTTCAAAAGATGGAAATAGACTAGAGCCGCATTAAGCAAAGCAGCACAACCTTTAGAGGAATCATCCCCAGTCGGGAAGCACGCTGCGCTGGAAAAATCACACTAGACGTGGTATTCGGCACGCCGGATAATTACAGGTCCGAAGAAATTACATTCCAAGTGGCCCCATTCAGCAGCGGATACCATGCTTTATTAGGACGGGAGGCGTTTACAATCTTCCAAGCCATACCCCATTACGGGTACATGAAGCTCAAAATGCCCGGGCCCAACGGAATCATCACTCTTGTTAGTTATCCGGACATAGCACTCCGCGCCGAAAATAAGACAGCTACACTGGCCCTTGAGGCACTATCCGAAGCCCTAGCGGCCGAAGAACTAATTGCGCTGCGCTCCACGGTGAACAGGGACGACGTGATACTCAATAAAAGATCCAAGTCCACCTCCTTTAAGCCGGCGGATGAAATAGTCAACTTCCAAGTCCATCCAATGGACCCTACAAAAATAGCTTCCATCGGGGCACAATTAAACCCTGATGTCGACGCCGCATTGCGAGAGTTCCTACGCGAGAACTGGGACATTTTTGCCTAGCACCCTTCAGACATACCAGGAATCCCATGCAGGCTGGCTGAACACACTCTAAATATCCTAAAAGGATTCAAGCCAGTCAAGCAGGCTCTTCGACGTTTCTCCGAGCCTAAAAGACAAGCCATGTGAGAGGAACTAGCCAAGCTATTGGAGGCCGGATTCATCACAAACATAAAACATCCGGACTGGCTAGCAAACCTGGTGATGGTACCAAAGAAGGACAAATCCTGGCGCTTGTGCGTCGATTTTAAGGACCTTAACAAGGCCTGCCCAAAGGATCCCTTCCCCCTCCCCCGCATCGATCAAATCATCGATGCTACCACAAGACACGATTCATTGTGTTTCCTCGACGCATACTCCGGCTACCATCAAATCAAAATGGCAGAGCCAGACCAAGCCGCAACGGCATTCATCACACCATACGGCCCATTCTGCTTCAACACAATGCCCTTTGGGCTAAAAAACGCCGGTGCAACATACCAGCGCATGATTCAGACATGCCTGGCAAACAAGATCGGCAAAACAGTGGAGGCATACGTGGATGACGTGGTCGTTAAAACCAAGCATGTCGAAACTCTAGTAGATGACTTGAGGCTCACATTCGACAACCTCCGAACATATGACATCAAGCTCAATCCGGAAAAATGCGTTTTCGGCGTACCGGCAGGAAAGCTCCTGGGATTGATTGTCTCTAGTAGAGGTATTGAAGCTAATCCGGCCAAAATCCGAGCATTGTCACAGTTGGCTACCCCAACAGACCTCAAACAAATACAAAAATTAACTGGATGCATGGCGGCTCTAAGCCGATTTATCTCCCGCTTGGGAGAAAAGGCATTACCCCTTTATCGCCTCCTCCGGCGCATCGAACACTTTGAGTGGACGGACGCTACCACGGTCGGACTCAACGAAATAAAAGCCATATTGGCAACAAACCTAGTCCTGGCCGCGCCAAACATTGGCGAACCAATGCTATTATACATTGCGACAACTCATCAAGTAGTAAGCACAGTGCTTGTCATCGAGCGAGAAATGGACGGACACAAATTTCCCCTTGAAAAGCCGGTTTACTACGTGTCCACTGTCCTTACTCAATGCAAATCACGATACTCGCATTATCAAAAGAGAGCGTACGCAGTATTTATGGCATCCCATAAGCTGCGACACTACTTTCAAGAGTGTTCGATAACGGTAGCCTCGGAAGTACCACTTAACGATATTATAAACAACCGCGACGTGACGGGCCGGATTGCCAAATGGGCCATTGAGCTCCTCCCGTTCGACATAACTTACAAGCCATGGCGAGCTATTAAATCGCAAGTTTTGGCTGACTTCATCGCTGAATGGACAGAAGCCGAACTCCCTAAAGAGTACGGCACATATTCAAACTGGATCATGCACTTCGACGGCTCCAAAATGTTGGCTGGTCTGGGGGTTGGCGTCGTTTTGATGTCCCCAACAGGAGACACCGTTCAATACGTACTGCAGATAATGTATACGGACTCCAACAACGCAGCCGAATATGAGGCCCTTCTACATGGTCTCCGGATGGCAGTATCCATGGGCATTCAACGCCTAGAGGTGCGCGGGGATTCAAACCTCGCGATATCCCAAATAAATGGAGACTTTGATGCCAAGGATCCAAAAATGGCCGCTTATCGCAATGCCGTCCTAAAAATGTTAGCTCGGTTCGAGCGGCTCGAATTTCACCATGTGGCTCGGGAAAACAATCAGGCAGCGGATATCCTCGCCCCCATTGGCTCAAAACGCGACGCGGTCCCTCCCAACATTTTTCTGGAAAGGCTTTTCAAGCCATCCGTAGCATGGGAAGGGGACACCGGTAACAACAGTCCGGACCCGGCCAAAATACCCGATACCGAAATCTCTGACACAATCGGAGGCTCCGCCACCGAAATAACACAATCAGCCCACGAAATAATGGCCATTATTGCCCCGTGGACAGAACCATTCCTGGCCTACCTAATTAGACATGAACTTTCGGAGGACCAAAATGAGGCACGCTGCATAGTGCGGCGATCCAAAGCCTACAGGGTCCACGAGGGAGAATTGTACAAAAAAAGCGCTACCAGAGTCCTTCAAAGGTGCATCTCCGAAGAGGAAGGGCGGAATCTTTTGGCAGAAATTCACGCCAGACTCGGCGGTCATCACGCCGCAGCCCGGGCTCTTGTAAGCAATGTTGGAAATATGCCCTAGAGGCAATAATAAAAGCATTATTATTATATTTCCTTGTTCATGATAATTGTCTTTATTCATGCTATAATTGTGTTATCCGGAAATCGTAATACATGTGTGAATAATAGACACCAACATGTCCCTAGTAAGCCTCTAGTTGACTAGCTCGTTAATCAACAGATAGTCATGGTTTCCTGACTATGGACATTGGATGTCATTGATAACGAGATCACATCATTAGAAGAATGATGTGATGGACAAGACCCAATCCTAAACATAGCACAAGATCGTATAGTTCGTTTGCTAGAGTTTTCCAATGTCAAGTATCTTTTCCTTAGACCATGAGATCGTGTAACTCCCGGATACCGTAGGATTGCTTTGGGTGTACCAAACGTCACAACGTAACTGGGTGACTATAAAGGTATACTACGGGTATCTACGAAAGTGTCTGTTGGGTTGACATGGATCAAGACTGGGATTTGTCACTCCGTATGACGGAGAGGTATCACTGGGCCCACTCGGTAATGCATCATCATAATGAGCTCAAAGTGACCAAGTGTCTGGTCACGGGATCATGCATTACGGTACGAGTAAAGTGACTTGCCGGTAACGATATTGAACGAGGTATTGGGATACCGACGATCGAATCTCGGGCAAGTAACATATCGATTAACAAAGGGAATTGCATACGGGGTTGATTGAATCCTCGACATCGTGGTTCATCCAATGAGATCATCGTGGAGCATGTGGGAGCCAACATGGGTATCCAGATCCCACTGTTGGTTATTGACCGGAGAGTCGTCTCGGTCATGTCTGCTTGTCTCCCGAACCCGTAGGGTCTACACACTTAAGGTTCGGTGACGCTAGGGTTGTGAAGATATGTATATGCAGTAACCCGAATGTTGTTTGGAGTCCCGGATGAGATCCCGGACGTCACGGGGAGTTCCGGAATGGTTCGGAGGTAAAGAATTATATATATGAAGTGCTGTTTCAGCCATCGGGACAAGTTTTGGGGTTATCGGTATTGTACCGGGACCACCGGAGGGGTCCCGAGGGCCCACTGGGTGGGGCCACCTGTCCCGGGGGGCCACATGGTCTGTAGGGGTGCGCCTTGGCCTAGATGGTCCAAGGGCACCAGCCCCAAAAGCCCATGTGCCTAGGGTTCCACTTAAGGGAAGAGTCCCAATGGTGGAAGGCACCTCTAGGTGCCTTGGGGGGAAGGGAAACCTCCCCTTGGCTGCCGCACCTAGGAGACTGGATCTCCTAGGCTGGAGCACCACCCCCCTTGGCCCTCCTATATATAGTGGGGGAGAGGAGGGACTTGATACCTCAGCCTTGGCGCCTCCCTCTCTCCCCGTTACGTCTCTCTCTCGTAGTATAGGCGAAGCCCTGCTACTGTGACGCCCTGCATCCACCACCACGCCGTCGTGCTGCTGGATCTTCATCAACCTCTCCTTCCCCTTGCTGGATCAAGAAGGAGGAGACGTCTCCCGTCCCGTACGTGTGTTGAACGCGGAGGTGCCGTCCGTTCGGCGCTTGGTCATCGGTGATTTGGATCACGTCGTGTTCGACTACATCATCCCCGTTCTTTGAACGCTTCCGCTCGCGATCTACAAAGGTATGTAGATGCATCCGATGACTCGTTGCTAGATGAACTCCTAGATGGATCTTGGTGAAACGAGTAGGAAAATTTTTGTTTTCTGCAACGTTCTCCAACAGTGGCATCATGAGTTAGGTCTATGCGTAGTTCTTCTTGCGCGAGTAGAACACAATTTGTTGTGGGCGTAGATTTGTCAACTTTCTTGCCGCTACTAGTCTTATCTTGCTTCAGCGGTATTGTGGGATGAAGCGGCCCGGACCAACCTTACACGTACGCTTACGTGAGACCGGTTCCACCGACTAACATGCACTAGTTGCATAAGGTGGCTGGCGGGTGTCTGTCTCTCCCACTTTAGTTGGAGCGGATTCGATGAACAGGGTCCTTATGAAGGGTAAATAGAAGTTGACAAATCACGTTGTGGCTTTAACGTAGGTAAGAAGACGTTCTTGCTAGAACCCTAATTCAGCCACGTAAAACTTGCAACAACAATTAGAGGACGTCTAACTTGTTTTTGCAGCAAGTGGTTTGTGATATGATATGGCCAAAGTTGTGATGAATGATGAATGATCTATATGTGATGTATGAGATGTTCATGCTATTGTAATAGGAATCACGACTTGCATGTCGATGAGTATGACAACCGGCAGGAGCCATAGGAGTTGTCTTTATTTTTTGTATGACTTGCGTGTCATTGAGAAATGCCATGTAAATTACTTTACTTTATTGCTAAACGCGTTAGCCATAGTAGTAGAAGTAATAGTTGGCGAGCAACTTCATGGAGACACGATGATGGAGATCATGATGATGGAGATCATGGTGTCAAGCCGGTGACAGGATGATCATGGAGCCCCAAGATGGAGATCAAAGGAGCTATGTGATATTGGCCATATCATGTCACGTTTATTATTTGATTGCATGTGATGTTTATCATGTTTTGCATCTTGTTTACTTAGAACGACGGTAGTAAATAAGATGATCCCTCATACTAATTTCAAGAAGTGTTCCCCCTAACTGTGCACCATTGCGACAGTTCGCTGTTTCAAAACACCACGTGATGATCGGGTGTTTTATTCAGACGTTCACATACAATGGGTGTAAGACAGATTTACACATGCAAACACTTAGGTTGACTTGACGAGCCTAGCATGTACAGACATGGCCTCGGAACACAGAAGACCGAAAGGTCGAGCATGAGTCGTATAGAAGATACGATCAACATGAAGATGTTCACCGATGTTGACTAGTCCGTCTCACGTGATGATCGGACACGGCCTAGTTGACTCGGATCCTGTTATGCTTAGATGACTAAAAGAGGGATGTCTATCTAAGTGGGAGTTCATTCAATAATTTGATTAGATGAACTTAATTATCATGAACTTAGTCTAAAACATTTACAATATGTCTTGTAGATCAAATGGCCAACGTAGTCCTCAACTTCAACGCGTTCCTAGAGAAAACCAAGCTGAAAGATGATGGCAGCAACTATACGGACTGGGTCCGGAACCTGAGGATCATCCTCATAGCTGCCAAGAAAGATTATGTCCTACAAGCACCGCTTGGTGATGCACCCGTTCTCCCTGCAGAACAAGATGTTATGAACGCTTGGCAGGCACGTACCGATGACTACTCCCTCGTTCAGTGCGGCATGCTTTACAGTTTAGAGCCGGGGCTCCAAAAGCGTTTTGAGAGACACAGAGCATATGAGATGTTCGAAGAGCTGAAAATGGTTTTCCAAGCTCATGCCCGGGTCGAGAGATATCAAGTCTCCGACAAGTTCTTCAGCTGTAAGATGGAGGAAAACAGTTCTGTCAGTGAACACATACTCACTATGTCTGGGTTGCATAACCGCTTGACTCAGCTGGGAGTTAATCTCCCGGATGATGCGATAATTGACAGAATCCTCCAGTCACTTCCACCAAGCTACAAGAGCTTTGTGATGAACTTCAATATGCAGGGGATGGAAAAGACCATTCCTGAAGTATTTGCTATGCTGAAATCAGCAGAGGTAGAAGTCAAGAAGGAACATCAAGTGTTGATGGTCAATAAAACCACTAAGTTCAAGAAGGGCAAGGGTAAAAAGAACTTCAAGAAGGACGGCAAGGAAGTTGCCGCGCCCGGCAAGCAAGCTGCTGGGAAGAAGCCAAAGAATGGACCCAAGCCCGAGACTGAGTGCTTTTATTGCAAGGGAAATGGTCACTGGAAGCGGAATTGTCCCAAATACTTAGCAGACAAGAAGGCCAGCAAAACAAAAGGTATATGTGATATACATGTAATTGATGTGTACCTTACTAGTGTCCGTAGTAGCTCCTAGGTATTTGATATCGGTGCAGTTGCTCACATTTGTAACTCAAAGCAGGGGCTACGGAACAAGCGGAAACTGGCAAAGGACGAGGTGACGATGCGCGTTGGGAATGGTTCTAAGGTCAATGTGATCACCGTCGGCACGCTACCTCTATATTTACCTTCGGGATTAGTTTTAAACCTTAATAATTGTTATTTAGTGCCAGCTTTGAGCATGAACATTGTATCGGGATCTCGTTTAATTCGAGATGGCTACTCATTTAAATCCGAGAATAATGGTTGTTCTATTTATATGAGATATATGTTTTATGGTCATGCTCCTATGGTGAATGGTTTATTCTTTATGAATCTCGAACGTAATGCTACACATGTTCATAATGTGAGTACCTGTCAGGACCCCGACTCAATGCCACATCGATCTAGCATGTAACACCTCATATCACTTTGCGGCCTCACGCACGGTATCCCCACGGGTGTCGCCTTACCTTTGCCCGGGACCGTTTGCGCCTTTTGGCACACGTATATGACAGTGTCGCTATCATCCATATGATAAGGAGCCCGGGCTGACATGGCTAGTCGTAAACCCAAAGTGGCACTAACTTACAGGGACAGGCATCCATGACCCAGCATCGAACATGTCGGTCATTAGCGAGTGAATCCAGGCTGTAGCACTGGGCTAACAGGACTCCGGTGAACCAGGCTGTAGCGGGCTAACGGGACTCTGGTATTCATCGCGTGACATTTCCCCGAAGGGACAGACACAGGATCGAAGAAGGACACATGACGGCCAGCCTAAGTGTTCCGGAGCAGTAGCAAGCTACCAGGGCTCAGTGGAAGCACTAGGAGACATTTCCCGGTAAGAGAGACTACTAAGGATAAACAACTAGATAGTCAGATCCCACACATAGCAATACACATTACACGTACGCATAACATGCAAGTATGTGTTGTACAACATGGCATCACAGCATAACTCAATAACTCATATAGATAAGGCTCAAAGAGCCATCATAGCATTATTACAAACAGGGGTCACATGACCCAACATTCAGAGCAATCAAGCAACAGGCGGAAGCATTACATGTCTGAGTACAGACATCTATAAATGAAAAAGGCTGAAAGCCTGACTATCTACAACGTCCGATCAAGATCGTAGCTGAGGTACAAGCTACTCATCGAAGTCCACGAGAACACTATTAAGACCGAAGTCTCCGCTGCAAAAACATAAATAAAGCAACATGAGTACAAAGGTACTCAGCAAGACTTACATCAGATCCTATCATACATGCATGTGTATCAAGGGGGTAATATGGGGTTTATTTGCAGCAAGCCAGCTTTGACTCTATGGCTAACCTGTTCAACGACTACCAGAACTCTTGAGGTGATATGGCGCACACGAGTCCACTAATCACCACGCAATACACTACTATGGATTCATCCCCGTCTCCCTACGAGAAGGCCATCCATAGCACTCACACTTGTCTTGAGCATTTTAGAGTATCCACTTCAAGTTGTCTATGTACCATGTAAGCATCCAAGAAGTCCATAACCGGAGACCCGGCTATTCGAATAGATCATGTTAACCCTGCAGGGGTGTACTTCTTCACACACGCTCTCGCCACTTACCGCCATGTACACGTTATGTATCTCGGAAACCTTCGAGCGGAAGCCTGGCGAGGGTGTCGGCCACGACCTGACTAACCACACAAGACTCTAGCCCAGGTTTATCACCTATTCGGGTTCCATCCGCAAGGAGATCCGGCCGGGGTGTCGCTCACGGCCCCAAATGATGTGTGCAGGGTTCCCGAGCGCACCATCCGTGTGCCACTCGGTACACTAGGCCACGTGTGCCTAGTCTGTCCCAAGCCCACCCCGCCGGGTGCCACTTGGTAGAAAAATAGCACTACCTACAAACACCAGAAACTAGTTGCGACTCCTGGACAGAGATCAAGTCGGTTAATAAGTCGAGAGAGCTTGGAGCGCCCGGAGCCCAATGTGTGGTAGTATCGAGTCATTGGACAACATACATAGAACTCGGTGCTTAAGGACGGTTCCAGTGAGACAACCCACCATGTACTCCTACATGGCCTCTCACCACTACCTTTACCAAATCGTGTTCACACACTTCACTCTCAGCATCAGAACATATCGTAACACTCCAATTCATTCCCAATGAACCAGACCTGACACAACTCTAAGCAATAGCAGGCATAGCATGGTAGGGACACAACATGGCTCAATCAACTCCTACACATGCTAGTGGGTTTCAACTATTTACTGTGGCAATGACAGGTCATGCAGAGGAATGGGTTCAACTACCGCAGCACAAAGTAGCAAATGAATCGTTGTTGTCCTAATGCAATAACTGAGAGCAGGAGCGAGAGAGTAGGATTGTATCGGAATGAACAAGGGGGGTTTGCTTGCCTGGTAAATCAACAGAGGAGGCACTGCTTCACAGACAGGTACTCTGGAACATCTTCGGAGTAGGACCTATCGAGAAGGAACAGTGCCGGCAATCAATACACAATCATATGCAACAATATGATGCATGAACATGGCATGAAGATGTGATGTTGTGTGAGCTAATGCAAATAGTAATCATTTGGTTTGAAATCCATTTGAACCATAAGCTCAAATGCACTTCCAAAGTAGGCTCTTATATATGCCATAATGTGTTTTCCCATATTCAGCATGTATAAGTTGGTTTGTCATGCATGAAACTAGTACAGATGGATAGATTACATTTTTCTGATAATTTTTCATATATAAATTATTTTAATCTGAGCTACGGTTGAATTGATATGAATTTTTGAAGTTTAAATCAATTTCTGGAATTTCCTGAATTATTTTAATTCCAGAAAATATATATTGCGCCAGCATGATGTCAGCACGACGTCAGCAGTCAACTGCGGCTGACTGGGTCAAACCTGACGTGTGGGGTCCACACGTCAGTGTCAGGGGGTTAAACAGGGTTAGTTTAATCCTAATTAAAAAGGTTAGTGGCGCTGGGGCCCACTGTTAGTGTCAGGGGGGGTTAGTTAACGGTGATTAGCACTAAGCTAATCACCTGGCCGACGGGGCCCACTCGTCAGGCCGGCGAGGTCGTCGGCGGCGACCTCTGGACGCGGCGGCGTCCGCGATACCGGCCACGGGGACGGCGTCGGAGAGCACCGGGGCGTAGCCCGGGCTCTCGCGCATCTGGAGGGGCAGGTGGGAGGAGCTGGGGAGGCCGGAGCTCGCCGGAGCAAAGCTCGTGGCGGCGGCCGGAGCTCGGCTTCAATCGGGAATGGGCTGCGGGGCACGGGGAGGCCACCTGAGGGGCTCGGTGGCACCCTCGTGGCACCAGGAGCACGATGGGGTGCTCGGTTGCAAGCTGCGTTGGCCAGGGCGACGGCGGCGACATGAACGGCGGCAGGAAGCTTCGGCCGTGGTGGGGAGGAGGGCTACGGCGAGCGGGCAGCTAAATGGAGGGAGGGGAACGGTGGCGGAGCTCACCGCGGACCTCCAGGGCTGCTCGTTGTGGCCGGGGACGCGTTGGAGACGGCGAATCGGAGTCGGCGGTCGGCGGCGTCCGAGGAGGAAGACGATGGCGACGGTGGCTCCACAGGGCGTCCGGTGTCTTGTGGCTTGACGGAGAGCTTCAGGGCGAGGGGCCGGAGCTCCTGCGCGTGTCGGAGAGGCGAGGGGGAGGCGGTGGCTACGGCTACGGTGGACGGCGGCGATGAGCTCTGCTCGGCTGCGCGTGAGAGAGAGAGAGCAGAGGAGGGGGGAAGGAACGAGAGAGAGTGAGAGGGTACGGGGGGGGTGTGGCGTCTCCCGGGCGTCCAGACGAGGAGGGGAGAGGGCAGGCAGGCAGAGAGGGAGGTGGCGTGGCGCGGCGGAGCGCGCGCGCGTCAGGCACGCGCCCGTCCTCCTGTCGGGGAGGAAGACGACAGAGGGGGGGGCAGGTGGGCTGGGCCGGCGCTGTCTTCTGGGCCGGCCAGGCCGCACAGGGAGGAGGCCCAGGTAAGTCTCCCTTTTTATTCCTGTTTTCTAATTTTTCTGACATATGTTTTGATTTAGTAATAATACTAAATCAATTTATTTCCTTATGCCAATTTTTGCAGGAGCTAACTATATTTTCCAGAGCTCCCCAACAGGTGGCATAATTTTTGGACATATATTAATATATATAACTAATATATTTCCAATGCAAATATTTATGCATTAAGTCCAAATGCCCAAAATAAATACCTATGAGCTCTTAAAAATATTGGTTTGATTTTTATCTCTGTCCAATATTTTCAGAGAGCAACATGAGCATTTTCTTGGACACTTTTGGAACAATTTTTATTTGGGTCATTTCAGAGATGATTCTGAGGGTTTCACAAATCCTCATTTCAAAATTAAATGGAATTTAAAATTGATGCACAAATGACTAGCTAGTCTAGGTCATACCAGACTAGGGATGTGACAACTCGCCCACACTTGAAAGAATCTCGTCCTGAGATTCAGGGGTCGACGGAAAGAAAGTGGGGTACTCCAGTCGAAGACGATGTTCTCGCTCCCAAGTAGCTTCTCTCTCGGAATGATGAGACCACTGAACTTTGAGAAACTTGATGTTCTGACGTCGGGTAACACGCTCTGCTTGATCAAGAATGCGAACCGGGTACTCTCGGTAGGTGAGGTTATCTTGGAGATCAAGCGTTTCGTGGTCCACTCCGCGGATAGGATCCGAGAAGCAACGCTTGAGTTGAGAGACGTGGAAGACATCATGAACTCGATAAAGATGTTGGGGTAGTTCCAATTGGTAGGCAACCTCTCCTCGTTTAGCGAGAATGCGAAAAGGACCAATGTAACGAGGAGCCAACTTGCCCTTGATACCGAAGCGATGGGTACCCTTCAAAGGAGTAACCCGAAGGTAAGCCTTGTCGCCAACTTCATAAGCCACTTCCTTATGACGACGGTCATACTGGCTCTTTTGACGAGACTGGGCTGTTTTCAAATTCTCACGAATGATGCGAACTTCCTCTTCTGCCTCCTGGATCATGTCCGGTCCAAAGAATTGTCTTTCACCGGTTTCTGACCAGTTCAAAGGTGTTCGACATCTTCGTCCATAGAGAACCTCAAAAGGAGCTTTCTTGAGGCTGGATTGATAGCTATTGTTATAAGCAAACTCGGCAAAAGGAAGACATTTCTCCCAATCCATACCGAATGAGATAACGCAAGCTCTAAGCATGTCTTCGAGAATTTGGTTGACCCGTTCCACCTGACCACTCGACTGAGGGTGGAAAGCGGTACTGAAGGAAAGATGGGTTCCCATGGCGGTTTGGAAACTCTCCCAGAAATGAGAAGTGAAAAGACTGCCACAGTCTGAATTGATCTCTAGTGGAACACCATGAAGTGACACTATTCGAGAAATGTATAAGTTAGCAAGCTGACTAGCAGTGATACTCTCTCGAACAGGAAGGAAGTGAGCCACTTTGGAAAGACGATCAATGACTACGAAGATAGCATTATTCCCTCTCTTGGTCCTGGGAAAGCCGGTGATGAAGTCCATACCAACTTTATCCCATTTCCATTCAGGAATAGCTAAAGGCTGAAGGGTGCCAGCAGGCCTTTGATGCTCTGCCTTAACACGACGACATACGTCACAATTAGCAACAAAGTCGGCGATTTCTCTCTTCATCCTAGTCCACCAGAACCTCTGGCGTAGGTCCTGATACATCTTAGTGCTACCGGGATGAATCGTGAGAGGAGATTCATGCGCCTCCTTAAGAATCAATTGTCGCAGATGTTGATTCTTGGGAACCACCAAGCGATTCTCAAAGAAAACAACACCACGATCATCCATAGAGAAACATCCACCAACTCCCTTCTTAATGTTTCTCTTGATCCGAGAAATTTCTGTGTCTTGCTTTTGAGCAGCGACAATCCGATCTTCAAGATCAGGTTTCGCCACCAAGGTAGAAAGGAATCCGTGAGGAGCAATGTGAAGATTAAGCTTACAGAATTCCTCATGGAGAAGTGGTTGGCCTTGCTGCAACATGAGATTGTTGCAATAGGATTTACGGCTTAGAGCATCAGCCATGACATTGGCTTTGCCTGGGGTGTAGGTAATCCCTAGATCATAATCTGTGATCAACTCCAACCAACGTCTTTGCCTAGGGTTCAGATCCGGTTGGGTGAAGATATACTTGAGACTCTGGTGATCGGTGTAGATCTCACAATGTTTACCAAGAAGGTAATGTCGCCAGGTCTTGAGTGCATAGACTACGGCTGCAAGCTCTAGATCATGTGTAGGATAATTCTCCTCATGTGGATGCAACTGTCGAGATGCATAGGCAATCACATGACGATCCTGCATAAGAATGCAACCTAGTCCCTGTCGTGAGGCGTCACAACAGATAACAAAGTCCTTTGTGAAATCCGGTGGCACAAGTATGGGAGCAGAAGTCAGGCGTCTTTTCAGTTCCTGAAAACTGTACTCACATTGTGGGGACCACTCGAACTTTTTATCTTTCTTGAGAAGTTCCGTGAGGGGTTTGGCTACCTTGGAGAAATTTTCAACAAAGCGGAGACAATAGCTGGCTAGACCAAGGAAACTTCTAACTTGTTTAACGGTCTCAGGTGGAGTCCAATCGAGAACGGCCTTGACTCTCTCGGGATTGACAGCAATGCCCTTACCAGAGATTACGTGGCCTAAGTAGGTCACTTCTGGCTACCAAAATTCACACTTGGAGAACTTGGCATAAAGGCGGTGCTCTCTGAGTTTTTCTAACACAAGTCTAAGATGTTCGGCATGCTCTTCCTCGTTCTTCGAGTAAATAAGAATATCATCGAGGTAAACCACGACGAACTTATCTAAGTACTCCATGAAGATTGAGTTCATCAAGCGGGAGAATGTAGCCGGAGCGTTGGTTAGACCAAAAGACATGACGGTGTACTCGTACTGACCATAACGAGTGACAAATGCCGTTTTGGGAATGTCCCCGTTTCTGATCTTGATTTGGTGGTAGCCTAACCTTAAATCCATCTTGGAGAAGACTGAGGATCCAGCGAGCTGATCATACAGGTCGTTGATCCTGGGGAGCGGATATTTGTTCTTTATCGTGACCAAATTAACGGGACGATAATCTACAACCATCCGGTCCGTACCATCCTTCTTCTTGACGAAGAGGACGGGGCAAGCCCAAGGAGAAGAACTAGGACGGATGAAACCTTTTTGCAAGGACTCATCAAGTTGTTTCTTAAGCTCCGCTAGTTCTAAGGGTGCCATCTTGTAAGGTCTCCTGGAGATTGGAGCTGTTCCTGGGATAAGATCTATGACGAACTCTACATCTCTGTCAGGTGGAACACCTGGCAGTTCCTCTGGAAAGACATCCGGGAAGTCACGGACTACCGGGATATCTTCAAGGTCTAGAAGAGGGCTGGCATTAAGAGAATAGAGCTGACGCTTTGAAACTCTAGTGGAGACAGTGACTATCTTGCCACATGGGTGTGTAAGCTGAACAGATCTGGTGTAACAATCAATCTTGGCATGATGAGCTGTCATCCAGTCCATACCCAAAATGATGTTAATATCTGAGGACTTGAGGGCTACAAGTGATGCAAGGAATACAAGTCTGTCAACAAGGATTTCGTTACCATGGCTGATTCTGGTGGTCTGCCATCTAGACCCTGGGGTTTGGATTTCAAGCGGAGTTGGCATATCACAAAATGACATGTCGTGCAAACGAGCATAGCCTTCAGAAATGAAGGAGTGAGATGCTCCAGTATCGAATAGAACTGATGCTGGGTGACAATTGACAAGGAGTGTACCAAGAACGACATTCGGATCATCATGAGCGTCTTTAGCTGAGACGTGATGCACACGTCCACGTTCAGTAGGGGCTGACTTGACACTGATCATCTTGCGTGATGGCTTAACACAGCCAACAGTCTTCTCGGGCTAGGGTGGAGCATAACTAGTCTGAGAGCAGTCACGTGCATAGTGTCCTGGCTTCCCGCATGTGAAGCAAGTCCCTGAGGTTGGACGTGGACCCGCACTAACAAGCGGCCTACCAGTAGGCCTGGGTGAAACATACGATTGAGCTGGGGAAGGCACCACATGGGATGGCCTCGGTGCATAACCGGAAGGAAGAGCGGAGTTTGGAACCCAAATCCGGCGCTTCTGGGAACTAGAGCCAGAGGAAGATCCCAAATCACGGGTGTGCTTATGAGACTCCTCGTAAGTGAGCTGAGCTGTCTCTGCATTAATGGCCTTGTTCACAAGAGCTTGGAATGTATCACAATGATGCAGGTGGAGATCACGACGCAACTTGGGGTTGAGACCCTTCCGGAACCTAGCCTGCTTCTTGGCGTCCGTGGACACTTCTTCTGTGGCATAGCGGGCAAGGTTCTCGAACTCTCTGCTGCAAGCATCAACAACCATCTTATTCTGGGTGAGACTACATAACTCTTCTCTCTTGCGATCAAGGAGGGCCTGGGGAATGTGATGCTCGCGAAAAGCCTCAGTGAAATCCCTCCAGGTAGGAATCTGGCCAGCTGGAAGCATAGCCTCATAATTCTGCCACCAAAGACTAGCAGGACCTTCCAGGTGGTATGCAACATAGGTGACCTTGTCATCTTCAGCTACGCTCGCGGAACGCAGCTTATGAGTGATGCTACGGAGCCAGTCATCTGCACCGAGTGGCTCGATGGAATGATGAAAGGTGGGTGGGTGCAAGCGAATGAAGTCATGAATGGTCGCAGACTTATTGGACCGATGTGCGGTGTTCTCCTCGATACGTGCCAACAAACGGTTAGACTCACGCTTGTTCCTCTCCATTTCTAACATGAACTCTGTCAACAAAGGCGGGTCGGGAGGATCCTCATCCCTACCATCTTCAAGGTTCTGGCTACGAATAATAGAA
This sequence comes from Triticum dicoccoides, assembly GCF_002162155.2. Classification (NCBI taxonomy): domain Eukaryota; kingdom Viridiplantae; phylum Streptophyta; class Magnoliopsida; order Poales; family Poaceae; genus Triticum; species Triticum dicoccoides. Next base: position 481,335,952 of record NC_041388.1, read on the forward strand.
CTTGATGACATCCTGAGAAACGAAACCAGGGACGGAGTCAGCATCAACTATAGACTGTAGAATGTAGGACAAGGAATTAGTATCTCTCGAACTCCTAGGGAAATTCCGGCAGCATAACGGAAGTAAAATGCTCAGAATGAGACATCCTGCTAAAAATGGGGTAGTACAACAACTCAACATCACCACTCAAGGTTCTGGGATAGTACTAAACAAACTACACCGGAAATACTCAAAACTGGGGTATGACTCTGATCAACCAATCCTATGGGACTACGGAGTAGTAATACGTGATCCTGATAGACGGAAGAGAAAGCCTAGTTCCTTAACCCCGTAGGAAAGATAGGATGACTCAGATCAGAAGGCCATGAGGTATAAGGAGTACAAAGAGCCTTACGTTCCTTCCCACAATCAATTCCCTTATATAACTAAAGAATTTCTAGACTCAACTTCGACCAGTTTGGCTTGGTAATCCTACAGGCAGTCAGGCTCTGATACCAGCGCTGTCAGGACCCCGACTCAATGCCACATCGATCTAGCATGTAACACCTCATATCACTTTGCGGCCTCACGCACGGTATCCCCACGGGTGTCGCCTTACCTTTGCCCGGGACCGTTTGCGCCTTTTGGCACACGTATATGACAGTGTCGCTAGCATCCATATGATAAGGAGCCTGGGCTGACATGGCTAGTCGTAAACCCAAAGTGGCACTAACTTACAGGGACAGGCATCCATGACCCAGCATCGAACGTGTCGGTCATCAGCGAGTGAATCCACGCTGTAGCACTGGGCTAACAGGACTCCGGTGAACCGGGCTGTAGCGGGCTAACAGGACTCCGGTATTCATCGCGTGACATTTCCCCGAAGGGACAGACACAGGATCGAAGAAGGACACATGCCGGCCAGCCTAAGTGTTCCGGAGCAGTAGCAAGCTACCAGGGCTCAGTGGAAGCACTAGGAGACATTTCCCGGTAAGAGAGACTACTAAGGATAAACAACTAGATAGTCAGATCCCACACATAGCAATACACATTACACGTACGCATAACATGCAAGTATGTGTTGTACAACATGGCATCACAGCATAACTCAACAACTCATATAGATAAGGCTCAAAGAGCCATCATAGCATTATTACAAACAGGGGTCACATGACCCAACATTCAGAGCAATCAAGCAACAGGCGTAAGCATTACATGTCTGATTACAGACATCTATAAATGAAAAAGGTTGAAAGCCTGACTATCTACAACGTCCGATCAAGATCGTAGCTGAGGTACAAGCTACTCGTCGAAGTCCACGAGAACACTATTAAGACCGAAGTCTCCGCTGCAAAAACATAAATAAAGCAACATGAGTACAAAGGTACCCAGCAAGACTTACATCAGATCCTATCATACATGCATGTGTATCAAGGGGGTAATATGGGGTTTAGTTGCAGCAAGCCAGCTTTGACTCTGTGGCTAACCTGTTCTACGACTACCAGAACTCTTGAGGTGATATGGCGCACACGAGTCCACTAATCACCACGCAATACACTACTATGGATTCATCCCCGTCTCCCTACGAGAAGGCCATCCATAGCACTCACACTTGTCTTGAGCATTTTAGAGTATCCACTTCAAGTTGTCTATGTACCATGTAAGCATCCAAGAAGTCCATAACCGCGGACCCGGCTATTCGAATAGATCATGTTAACCCTGCAGGGGTGTACTTCTGCACACACGCTCTCGCCACTTACCGCCATGTACACGTTATGTATCTCGGCAACCTTAAAGCGGAAGCCTGGCGAGGGTGTCGGCCACGACCTGACTAACCACACAAGACTCTAGCCCAGGTTTATCGCCTATTCGGGTTCCATCCGCAAGGAGATCCGGCCGGGGTGTCGCTCACGGCCCCAAATGATGTGTGCAGGGTTCCCGAGCCCACCATCCGGGTGCCACTCGGTACACCAGGCCACGTGTGCCTAGTCTGTCCCAAGCCCACCCTGCCGGGTGCCACTTGGTAGAAAAATAGCACTACCTACAAACACCAGAAACTAGTTGCGACTCCTGGACAGAGATCAAGTCGGTTAATAAGTCGAGAGGGCTTGGAGCGCCCGGAGCCCAATGTGTGGTAGTATCGAGTCATTGGACAACATACATAGAACTTGGTGCTTAAGGACGGTTCCAGTGAGACAACCCACCATGTACTCCTACATGGCCTCTCACCACTACCTTTACCAAATCGTGTTCACACACTTCACTCTCAGCATCAGAACATATCGTAACACTCCAATTCATTCCCAATGAACCAGACCTGACACAACTCTAAGCAATAGCAGGCATAGCATGGTAGGGACACAACATGGCTCAATCAACTCCTACACATGCTAGTGGGTTTCAACTATTTACTGTGGCAATGACAGGTCATGCAGAGGAATGCGTTCAACTACCGCAGCACAAAGTAGCAGATGAATCGTTGTTGTCCTAATGCAATAACTGAGAGCAGGAGCGAGAGAGTAGGATTGTATCGGAATGAACAAGGGGGGTTTGCTTGCCTGGTAAATCAACAGAGGAGGCACTGCTTCACAGACAGGTACTCTGGAACATCTTCGGAGCAGGACCTATCGAGAAGGAACAGTGCCGACAATCAATACACAATCATATGCAACAATATGATGCATGAACATGGCATGAATATGTGATGTTGTGTGAGCTAATGCAACTAGTAATCATTTGGTTTGAAATCCATTTGAACCATAAGCTCAAATGCACTTCCAAAGTAGGCTCTTATATATATGCCATAATGTGTTTTCCCATATTCAGCATGTATAAGTTGGTTTGTCATGCATGAAACTAGTACAGATGGATAGATTACATTTTTCTGATAATTTTTCATATATAAATTATTTTAATCTGAGCTACGGTTGAATTGATATGAATTTTTGAAGTTTAAATCAATTTCTGGAATTTCCTGAATTATTTTAACTCCGGAAAATATATATTGCGCCAGCATGACGTCAGCATGACGTCAGCAGTCAACTGCGGCTGACTGGGTCAAACCTGACGTGTGGGGTCCACACGTCAGTGTCAGGGGGTTAAACAGGGTTAGTTTAATCCTAATTAAAAAGGTTAGTGGCGCTGGGGCCCACTGTCAGTGTCAGGGGGGGTTAGTTAACGGTGATTAGCACTAAGCTAATCACCTGGCCGACGGGGCCCACTCGTCAGGCCGGCGAGGTCGTCGGTGGCGACCTCTGGACGCGGCGGCGTCTGCGATACCGGCCACGGGGACGGCGTCGGAGAGCACCGGGGCGTAGCCCGGGCTCTCGCGCATCTGGAGGGGCAGGTGGGAGGAGCTGGGGAGGCCGGAGCTCGCCGGAGCAAAGCTCGCGGCGGCGGCCGGAGCTCGGCTTCGATCGAGAACGGGCTGCGAGGCATGGGGAGGCCACCTGAGGGGCTCGGTGGCACCCTCGTGGCACCGGGAGCACGATGGGGTGCTCGGTTGCAAGCGGCGGTGGCCAGGGCGACGGCGGCGACATGAACGGCGGCAGGAAGCTTCGGCCGTGGTGGGGAGGAGGGCTACGGCGAGCGGGCAGCTAAATGGAGGGAGGGGAACGGTGGCGGAGCTCACCGCGGACCTCCAGGGCTGCTCGTTGTGGCCGGGGACGCGTTGGAGACGGCGAATCAGAGTCGGTGGTCGGCGGCGTCCGAGGAGGAAGACGATGGAGACGGCGGCTCCACAGGGCGTTCGACATCTTGTGGCTTGACGGAGAGCTTCAGGGCGAGGGGGCGGAGCTCCTGCGCGTGTCGGAGAGGCGAGGGGGAGGCGGTGGCTACGGCTACGGTGGACGGCGGCGATGAGCTCTGCTCGGCTGCGCGCGAGAGAGAGAGCAGAGGAGGGGGGAAGGAACGAGAGAGAGTGAGAGGGTACG